>NC_079523.1:2190091-2490091 GCF_003711565.1 Takifugu flavidus | reverse complement strand
ACCCTGAGGGCTGCTGTGAGACAGTGCTGTACGGCTGTAGCGCGACTGTGTGACATAGATTTATGTGCAGTATGCTGTGGAGGACTTGAGTGTCGTATGGAGCACTTTAAGAACATCTTAAGCCTTAATTCAACACAGAGATGAGGGGCAGTAGGAAGACTTTGACAGGGTTTATTTTTCCTAACATCTACTGAAGGTCTAACCAAGCGTGAGTCTGTATATAGTGTGGATTGAACTGGTGCATTTCATGCTTATATTTTACTCCTGTGCTAACAATATAATCTTTAATATTAGCTAGAGTAGCATCTAACCAGAGAACCCCCGCCTCCCTCCTCTCACCCCTGGGTGAGGACTTTCATTGGTGGTAAAGGGTGGAGACGGTGGTGTGAACGGAGGGCTGATGCAGTTTTCAATGATGGTGTGAGCAGGTCTCACATCTTTGCATTTGTTAATCAGAATTCCTGCTGGCTGATTTGTTTCTCTCTTTTTTTAAATATGTAAAAATTTCAACTCATTTCATGTTTGTGTTTTCATGTTTTAAAAGCAAAACTGCAGTTTTTTCTTTTTTTAAAAAGAGCTATGTATAATAATGAAATATATTTGTAATCAAGATCTTACTAGCTGCAATGTAGACTTAACTGAAGGTAGAACAATTAATAAAATTCTCAGTAAAACAGAAGGTATTTGTCTCGTGTAAACAGGTATGTTTCTGGTTTCATGTAAGCCATTTTGGGGCTTTATTTGAATGTAAATCTTTATGTTGTCATAAGTGAGGTTCTGTCTCTTTGTTCTAAAACTGTAGCACACTCACTGTTTCAGGTTTCTGCCATCAGCTGATGCGAAATCAAAGACCAAACTTCTGTGCACGTGGGGGCCATAAATGTATTTTTCATATACACTAATGTACTCTGTAAGCAGAAAAACAAATGATATAAATTTAGCTGAAAAACAAACTATATTATATTTATGAAGCTATAATATTTTGTAGCTATCTAAACGTAGCTCGATCTCATCCGTGCGGGGATTGGTACTGTGTTAAAAAACAAAGCATTTTATTCAGCAGTGTGTTGTGATGACATTTGATTATTACATTATTTTTTAAATATTTAAGTGCAGCTGTTTTCTCTATCATTCTCTCTTTATAACCAGGCCTATACGTTGTAGGCTTGTCCCATACTGTATGTATGAGGTCTCGCATTCATTCTACTAAATAAAGTGTCATGTTGAAGTCAGCGTGTTTGTTTATTCTGTTTTTTCAGGCCGTTTAAACCGGCTCAGTTCTATGGTATAGCAGGAGCGCCCTACGATGGGTTTGTTTCATCAGAGCCCTCAGGCACATGCCAAGGCCCCCCCCACCCAGACCAGGCTCCAGGATCAGCTCACAGGCAGATTACGTAAATTTCTCAAAGGAACTGACGTAAATCTAAATCTTCTGATGCTAAAGATTGCTGCATTTTGGCTGCGTGTGTCTGCACGTGTGCACGCTATAAAAACGCCAGAAAAACAGAAAAGAGTGAAATATTTCACAGTCATTCTAAACAGGTGGCCTTTGCTCCTCCTCATCACCTCTGGTGATAAATAAAATAAATCAAAAAAAGGAGAGAATGAGCCTCTTTCCACCTCTGGAAATAGAGCTGGCAGCAGCAGGCTGATAAATGTCAAAAAGCCAGGAATAGAACCAGCAGCAGCAGGTTTCTATTCCTGGATGAAGTGTTTTGCAGGCAGTGGGGTGGGGAGCAGATAACCCCCCCCAGGCTCAGGAACTCGGGTCAGGCTGCAACGATTTCCCACCCTACAAGCGCTCAACGTGGACAGACGCAGGGGTAAGTCGACTCCCCCTCTAACGCTGTGCGGAATTTCTTGAGAATGAGGATCGCTAAGATTTGGTCCAGCATAATTATGATAGATTAATATCAGTAATCCAGCTGGAACTCTCTAGACTTGATGTAAACCCTTCAAAATAAACGTAATGGTGGTGGAGTATGAAGCTTTAGGATATAGCGAATCAGAGGCAGGTATGTGCTGTGTTATTTATGCATTGTTGTGGAAATGATGTGTAATGTACAAAGGTGTGTGTCGGTTCATGCCCTTCCAACAATTTGGCCCTCGACGCGCAAGTTTTCAAGTTTTGATTTTTAAGTTGAAAACTCACGTGATGGAGCACGCCGTTTGGTTTGAGCGATGTAACGAGAGCAGGATTCTGACTGTGCTCTGGAAGGAGCCAGCGATGTGTGACGCCACAGCGGAATAACCGAGCAAACCGAGAGGTGTGAACCGCCGCACTGCTCGCTTACTGGATCAGATCATCTACAAAGAAGCAGCATTCAAATCAGCAGTTGTTCCTCTTTACACCCCCCACACACGTACACACACGCACACACGAGTGAGAGGGAAGCTTGGGTTACAGATGGGCTGGGGTCAGCAGCTCTTTACATTGACGTGTCAGTCGTCAGGCTAAAAATAACGACACCCAGTGGAGCCGCCCATAGTCCGCAGAATAAAGGCACGAAGGAGCAGGATGGAGAGTCCAGTGATGCAAACATGACGGCGGAAGCGTGTTTTCCTGTGCCCGTCTCCCTGCAGCTGTGCTCCGGTCAGACATGTCGTCTTCCTACGCCGCTGCCATATCAGTCCTGACTTCAGACGGCTCCTTGAGCCCACCCCCGAGGCCCCAGACGTCCCCAGACACGACGAGGAGAACCGCAGCTTTCTGTCCGTCCGGCAAGTCGGTCCGTAAGCCTCCGGTGGCAGCAACGCGTTCCCATGAGCCCTTTGATGAGCAGCAGGAGAACCCGGAAGACTACGGCATCGGTGAGCTGCACCTACAGGAAAAGAACCTCTTTATGGAAACATGAAGGATTATAGAAAATTCCCATTTTAATACTGTCCTCACTTTACATTTACACTCCGTAAACACGTGTATCTTGGCAGACAAGACAAATATTTGGGCCAGTTGGATTAGATAATTAGTTCAGTTGGTTACATAGGACAGAGGTCAGAGGTCAAAGGTCACATTCTCAGACAACATTCCTGCCACATTTGTGAGACTTGTGCTCTGCTTCAGTAGAGATATTTCACCTTCACCAGAAAGTTTCTTCAGGGCTTCATATGAGCTTGGGGTATTTTTTTTACAGGTGGTTATTACCGGGTGGAAATTGGAGAGATCTTTGTGGACCGTTACCAGGTGGTTCGAAAGCTGGGATGGGGTCATTTCTCCACGGTGTGGCTCTGCTGGGATATGATGTAAGTCCAGCTTGTTTGCTGCTGGTTTATAGTGATGGAGTGATACTGGAAGGGTTAATAAATAACTAGGGCAACTGTATGATGCAGGAAGAGGTGTTTTGTGGCTCTGAAGGTCGTGAGGAGCGCTCAGATGTTTACAGAGACGGCGTTGGATGAAATCAGACTCCTGAAATGTGTGAGTTCAGGAAACTCTTTGGACGAGAAACCTCGATTTCGCCGTAATTGCGGCGCGTTCGTGTCCTCAGGTGAGGGACAGCGACGCTAAAGACTTGAAACGCGACAGAGTCGTGCATCTCATCGACGATTTCAGGATCACCGGAGAAAACGGGGAGCGTATCCTTGTCATTTCCATCCCCAAAACTGTATCTACAGCTGTGAGACAAGTTCCAGATCCACAGGAAAGCAGATCTCTCCAGAATAAAACAAGCTCCTTAACTTCTCCAGATGTGTGTATGGTTCTGGAGGTGCTGGGCCACCAGCTGCTGAGATGGATCGTCACATCTAACTACACGGGCCTCCCCCTGCCCTGCGTTAAGAGCATCCTCAGACAGGTGCTTCTTCTGCCTAATTGGCCCTCTGACGCCCCTGAGTAGACGCAGTGCACAGTGACAGTATTTTTATCTCTTGTCGCAGGTTCTGCAGGGTTTAGATTACCTGCACACTAAATGCAAGATTATCCACACAGACATCAAGCCAGAAAACATCCTCCTGAAGGTGGATGAGGCCTACATTCAGAACCTGGCGTCCGACACTAAACTGTGGCAGCTGCCCGCGCCCTCCAGCGCCCCAGGTAGTAGCTATCGAAGCTTTTATTTTGAAATGTTTAAACGAGCAAGGTCTGTTTTTTGAAGCTCACACCAGCTTTCGTTTTTAACTGCTGTTTTTTGCCTTTTTGTCGCGTTAAACGTTCACTTCCTGCCAGCAAACAGGGGCAACCGAGAAAAGCAGGTGTGTTTTTTTCCATTTTCAAACGGGCAGAGTTGTTTCGTCATGAACTGCATCCTGACCTGTTCCTGCTCTTTTTTCTGAAGGGTTTGTCCAGTTTACTGGGGAAGCTGACCGGGCTTTTCCACAGTCTTGGGGAGTGGGTAAGAAATGATTTGCCTCTCCTGGAATAAAACTGGATTAGAGACACATGATTTCAGGATTTTTCATTTGTTACCCGTCCTACTGTCCAGACGCTGTAAGAAATGTTTGATTTTTGGTGGATTTGGAGGTATTTGGTTATGAATTACATTACATTAATATTAATTAGTAAGCTCTTATCTAATTTCCATCTTTCTGCATATTTTAAATAATGACTTTTCCCTTTAAATTATTATTTGACTCTATGTAATCATGCAAATCTACAGTCCAGCAAAGCCTCCAGGAGTCCGATGAAGCGACTGACGAGGAAGGACGGGAGTCGACGAAGACATCCGAGTGCCTCAGACGCACGGCGAGACCGACCACATGCGTCCGAGGTCACCGGTACCTCCATCTCCTGTAGCTCCACCTGTCTGTCTGAGGTGAAAGGTCCTCGGCTCTTGTTGAAGAGGCACACCGTCCTGTTTGGAGACCACCTGGAGTCAGTCCCGTGCGGCAGAGACGGCGTCGGCTCCTGGAGCGACCTCAGCGGGCGGGTTCCCGCATCGTTACGTCAGACGACAGGCAACCAGGCGCCACCAACGCCGTCCTCTCCCCACGGTCAGCTTCTTCTTTGGATCTTCCTACATCCTCCAGCGTAGCTCAGATTTTATCGATGTAAAATACAACACGTAAAGATGTTTTTTGCCGTTTGTTGCAGGGATGAGTGACCCCAGTCGACCCCTGGATCTACTCAGGCCACAGAACGCTGATAAAATTGCCATCAAGATTGCTGACCTGGGTAATGCCTGCTGGGTGGTGAGTAAACACACGTGCTCTAGTTACTTTACTAAATGTCCGACTTTGCTATAAAGAGAAGGTGTTTCTCTCCGGTTCTCAGCACCAACACTTCACCGAGGACATCCAGACGTGTCAGTACCGCTCGGTGGAGGTTCTGATCGGTGCAGACTACGGCACACCTGCAGACATCTGGAGCACCGCCTGTATGGTGAGTCGGTTTCAGCTGCTCCCATAATCTCCCCTGTATGAGAGCGGGATGGTGCAGATGATGCATGAGTTCCAGTTAATGTCAGTCTGGGTCTCATGTGTTCAGGCTTTTGAACTGGCAACAGGGGATTATCTGTTCGACCCCCAAGCAGGGGCCACTTTCTCCCGGGAAGAAGGTTTGAGTCTAATCTCTCTGTGCTTGATCACTGGGCTTTTGTTACAATATCTCCTCCTCTGCTTTCAGACCATATCGCCCACATCATCGAGCTGCTGGGACCCCTCCCTTCCCAGTTTGCACTTTCGGGACGACACTCGAAACGATACTTCAACCGCAGAGGTAAAATTCCGACAGTCTCGTGTGCTGTAAGGTGAAAATGGCCGAAGCAGTCAAGGTTCACCCTCCGCAGGACAATTACGCCGCATCGCCAAGCTGCAGCCGTGGAGCTTATTGGAGATCCTGCTGGACAAGTACGAGTGGCGTCAGGAGGAGGCCTCCCAGTTCAGCTCCTTCCTCCTGACCATGTTGGAGCTGCTGCCGGAGAAAAGAGCCACGGCCGCTCAGTGTTTGAAACACCCCTGGATCACCTCGTAGATACAGGTGTGCACCAGATGTCAGCGTCAGCCAGCAGGGATCTCAGGCTGGCAGCATTTCCCATTGACTCTGCATGTTTTCTCCTTTGTTGTACTTTCATGATGCATTTATATTGCACAAAGACTAAAGAAAAGTTTTCATTGTTCTTTTTTCACCCCATGGTTGCCAATAAAGAAATGAGGATTTTAAAAAAAGGACTCTTTTCAGCGATTTTCTGATTATTGCTGGGTGTTGATGTAAACAGGGGAACTGTGAAATGACTGAAACATTTATGGAGGTTGTCTGGTTTCATGTGGGGAATTCTATTATGAAAATACCTCTAAGAATATGGAGATGTGTGATAACAGTGTGACGTTTGCAATGTACGGCTCAGTTCTGAATTATCTGATGGACCTTCCCCCCGCAGGAGACCTGATTGGTTTATGTTTTCTTGTGCACAATATATTATTTATTCAATTCAGACTAACAGAGTCAATGCTCATCAATAAACAAACGTGTAAATGAGCCAGAACCGTTTCAGAAACCTGCCATTAGCACGATGCTCTAATTAGGATCAACTTAAAGGTTTGAATACGCCCAAAGATGACTGGTCAACAAGTGGAAACCTGGGAATTTGAACGTTCAAGGGGAAATTCTTGTTTAGTCACTGGCACCAGTCTTTCTCCGCCCGCGCGTATTTGCGCCTCATGTGCGCGCTTTCCTTTAATTCCATTTCACGGGGTTTTTCAGGGCGCCACAGAAGAGTAGAGGGAGGAGTTTCTTTGTGGTCGATCCTGTGGTCGATCCCTGGCTTCTCCCCTCGGTAGGAGCGCCTCTGCCTCGCCAAGGTAAGTCTTCTCTCTGGTCGAGCCGAGCGGCTCAGTGAAGCCTAACACGCATCCACGCGTTGCTTGCGCGGGCTCCAGATTAACCGGTTTTAATTCTGGATTAGCATTGTGGTAAATATTGTCACTGTGAATGAGGGGGGGTCAATTTCAGTATCCGCTGACCCTACAGAGGAAACGCGTCGACAGTTCCTGAACAAAAGGTATCATGTCTTGATTCTGACATCGCTACATTTGACACATTTATGTGCCATTTTGGTTTGAGCAACTTTCTGTCGCCCTGTTCGTAGACGTGCACGCGTCTTCGTGTGCAGTCGTCCTCTCTGCAAGCTGCCGAACGATGAACTTGTTGGCCAAATCGCGAATCTTCCAGGTTTCTGCTCCAGAATCTCTGGCTTTGTTCGCGCTAGGAGGGAGCTAAAGTAAAGGTCAGAGCCCATGTGTGCTGCCTTTTGTGGCACAGCTCTGAACCCTCAGCCTGTTGCCATGCAACTCAAACTCTGAATCAAGACGAATTAACTCAGCATCTGCTGGTTGGCCACAGTTGCAGAAGTCATGGTGATGCAGCTTCCAGCACTCTCCGGAATCCGCCAGTTTGTTGTTTTCTGCTCTCTTTCCCCCTCTCTTATCTGTTTACCTGCCACAAACATGGCTGCTGCTTTGATTTACAGCCGTTTGTGTGCATGGTTGCGTCCACTCAGACTGTAGCTAGAGCTACTGAATCAGTTGGGGCCTAAATAAGGGGATTCATGGTGTTGGTGGACATCTGTGCTTTGTTGAGCACCTTTGATTTAAAAGTTATAACAAACTTGATAGAGTGGTTGGGGGGCGGGGCTGAGAAGCAAAGGGTTCTTGGTTCAATCCCCGGCGCAGGCAAAACATGAAAGGTTTTCTGGTTGTTGGGGAAGGTGCCAGAAGAAACCTCAGAGCACTGCCAAGGTACCCTTGAGCAAGCTGGCCCTTTCCTGACCCTGAAAGGGAAAAAGTGGTTGAGAAGATAAAACGAAACAAACTTGACCATGAAGAGAAATGCTTCGGAAAGATCAGGAGAAAACCTTCTCACCGAATATAAGATGTTTTGTTTAATTTTGTATGAATATGAGTGTAAGTCACTGATATCCTGAGTAAAACCTCACATTTATAAAATGGGTAAAATCATCTGCTGGGATTTGCTTCCAAAAAAACAACCAAAATCTGCTTCAATTTTGCAAATGATCAAAGAAAATGGGAATGTCTGTAAATTCATCGGCAATTCTCCTTATGGATGCTTCTTACTCCACAGGGATTATTACAGATAACAGGCGGCATCAGCTGATAGAGGAGCTGCATAGTAAACACCCATTTCATTAGCTCGGCACAAAAGGGAGTGAGGGCAGATGAGAGGCGAGCTGTCATTTATCATGCAGATGTGCTGATACCGCGCCGTGTCGGTGCCCGTTTCTCATGGTCTGTTGATGCAGAGAGCCATACTGAAGAGATGTTCTCTGCTCTGGCTGCAGGATGTGGCTGACGCTTCTCTACAGTTGCAGCGGCGGCGCAGCTCTCCTGTACATTCTGTACAGATGGGTTATACCGTCCATCGTGCAGTATCACGCAGGGCTGGCGCTCATGTGGCACGACGTCATCGTGGAGAGGTTGCTGGATGTTCTGACCCGATCCACCCGTCCGCAGGTGTGGCTTTAATATCCCGTGTTGGCCTGTGACCACAGCAGCAGCTACAGGCACAGAAGAATGTTGCAGTTGTTTTTCTTTCTTAACAGTTTCCAGTATTCATATTTAAACATCCCTAAAGCAAAATACATGTAAACATGTTTACGCCTAAATTAAATAGAAAGGACACACCTTTTAAGAAAAGCACCCTTTCAGTTTGTTTGTCTTCTCATTAATAACACGGTCAGAGGCTGTTGGCTGCAGTACAGAAGAACGCCACTAGAGGGGACCCTCGCAGCGTGGTCAAAGCCATCGATGAGTTCTGCAGATACACAGAGTGGGCCATGAATGTGGGGGACGAAAAAGGTACAGATAGCCAATCAGTCGACTGTTCGCATGAGCAAAATAAGGAACCGAATGCTCTTTTGTCTGTGGTTCACAGGCTGCATTCTGGACTCAGTGGTGTCAGAGGTAAATCCAGCCACCGTGTTGGAGCTGGGCACCTACTGTGGTTACTCCACAGTGCGGATCGCCACGCTCCTTCCCCCTGATGCGAAGCTCATCACTCTTGAGTTCAACCCAGACTTTGCTGTGATTGCCCGTCAAGTCATTGCCTGGGCGGGGCAAGAGGAAAAGGTACATTCCTCATCCAGTAAAATAAAAATTTATAGATTGAATAATCCTAAACTGCAGATCTTCCAGGATAAACTTACACTGAGCTTCGTCTTTGTAGGTTCACCTAGTCGAAGGTTCCTCTGGTGACTTGATTCCCAAAATGAAGGAGCAGTTTGGGGTGAAATCCTTTGACCTGGTTTTCCTGGATCACTGGAAGGATCGGTACCTCCCTGACGCAAAGCTCATGGAGGCAGGTTTTATTCTCATTCATCAACATTGTTTCGCAGCCTCTCATATAGACTTACATTCCTCTTGTAGGAATGTGGCCTTCTCGGGAAAGGCAGCGTCCTTCTGGCCGACAACGTCATCTGTCCCGGAAGTCCCGATTACCTGGATTATGTCCGGAACAGCCCGAAATACAGAAGCCAGTATTTCAAGTCTCACCTGGAGTACACCAAAGTGGAGGATGGCTTAGAGAAATCTGTGTTCTTGGGCTAATCTAAGACACACACACACACATGCACGCCCATGTTTTGTATTAGAAAACCTCTGATAGACATGATTTCTCTAATTTCTTGAGATTAAACGTGATGTGGGAACCCCTTATTTGCCTGTTGTGAATTCTTTCTGTGACACCAGCAGATGGAAGCCTCGCGGTTTGACGCTCTCTCTGAACGTCTACGCTGAAACAGTAGCAGTAATTATATCTCCAAGAATCTATTTGACAGACAAAAAGGCTGCAAACTGATCCAGGGGCGGCTTCCCCCCCCCCCCCCCCAGCGTAAATCTAATCGAATAAATAATAAATCTAATCCAGCTGCATTCTGTGCTGCACAAACCTATTTTGCAGCTTTGAAATTCTCCACCGCTGCATTGACAGGTGCGTGGAGCGCACGCGTGCGTACGTGTGTGTTTGAGAGACGGTTTGAATCAAATCTAATCTCTGAAAGTGAGTTCCAGCACAGCGTTGGGGGGTGGAGAGGGTTCCGCATCTGCTCCAGCTGTGTGAGGGGAAAAAAAGGAACAGGCTCGTCATCCTCGTGCTTTCTTCACAGATGCCTGCATGATAATCCCAATCTGTAGCCATTAGTGCAGCCAGAGAACAAGCAAGGAGCGGGTGCAACGCAGAGAGGGAGAGAGAGAGAGAGAGACGGAGAGGGAGAGAGACGGAGAGAGAGGGAGCTTTTAAAGGATTTGGCAGTGATTTGTAGAATCTCACTGCTGTAATGTTGCTCTTTCTGTCTACTTTTCTGCCATGATACTAAAAGCTGGACCCTCAGGAGTCGGGACCTTCCATTTTGTCGTTTTCAGTCAAAAGTGTTTCTTTTCCACGTCATTGTTTTCAGGGTGTTTTGTTGATTTTTAAGAGCGCGCCCTGAAATGACAGAGGATTTAGTGTTGGGGAAGAGAGAAGAGCCGTGCCTCTAAGGTTTAATCAGATTTTGGACCATGGATGGTGGCCTTTGTGGAGGAGCTCCTGTGGTTCTTCATCTAAAGGCTGGTCAATGAAGAATGGACAGGTAAGGGAAGGTGCCTCCTGACAACTTTATCCCAAAATTAACAAAAATGTGTCCATTTTAAATTGTAGATTATTCAAACTAAACACTAAGTTTTGCAGGATTATTCAAATAAAAACTACAACTTCCGAAACTGCAATCAGGAATAAAGCATCGCTGTGGATTAAAACACACACATTTGAATTTTTCCTACAGAACAGATTTTATTTATTTATTAGCTGTGCATTTTGTCATGCAGATGAAATTTCCCTCCACGTTCCAACTTTTGGAGCATGAAATTCCACCAAGCTTGTCCTGATCTTTCCTGTTGTGCAAAATTGATGGTGTTTTCCAGCCTGTTCCAGCTCTGCACCATAAAAGCCTCCAACGGTCACCCAGACTCGTGTCACGTGCTGGCTAAAATCTCCACTGGAGCTTCCTCGGAGTCTGAGCACGGATGTGGCTTTTGTGTGTTCAGATAATTGGACAAAATGGTCCAGAACAAATGAGAACATTATAGCATTATTACCATTTCTAATTCACTGCACGTGGAAAAAGATGCCAAAAACAATTGTGTATTTTTCCCCAATGAGTAAAATCTCATGTTGCATTAGCAAAGGACAGCAAATTACTACTACTACTAACAACAACAAAAACAACAATAATACTAAGAAAACGACTTTAGAGTAAATAGGGGCAAAATTTTTATCCAGGTTTAAAACTGGACAGTGATCTTATGAGGAGCATTAACGGCTAAAAATAGGTAAATGTCCTGCTGTTATGATGAGTTAAAGTCCAGCTGTCTGACTGTCCTCAGGTGTCCAAGGTAGAGGGAGCGGCCTGGTGTCTTCAGTACCTGTGCTGGTCATCACCATGGCAACAGAGTTGCACTCTTCCCTTGTTTCACCTCCCGAGTACCAAGCGTGGGTTCGGCTGCTGTGGCTGCTGCTGGTTGGCGTGGGCCCGGGCTCGCGGGCTCAGCAGGGCACACAGCCCCAGTCCATCAAGATTGAGGGGGACATTACCCTAGGGGGGCTTTTCCCCGTGCACTCCCGGGGTCCTGCCGGGGTGCCCTGTGGGGAAGTCAAGAAGGAAAAGGGGATCCACCGGCTGGAGGCCATGATGTACGCCTTGGATCAGATCAACAGCGACCCGGATTTGCTGCCCAACATCACGCTGGGGGCCAGGATCCTGGACACCTGCTCCAGAGACACCTACGCCCTGGAGCAGTCGCTCACCTTCGTGCAGGCCCTCATCCAGAAGGATAATTCCGATGTGCGTTGCTCAAACGGCGAGCCTCCCATTATCCCCAAACCGGAGCGGGTGGTGGGAGTGATCGGCGCCTCTGGCAGCTCCGTGTCCATCATGGTGGCCAACGTTCTCAGACTGTTCGCTGTGAGTTTTCTTTTCTCTGTCTTGTGCGGCGCACGTGCACGTGACCCACCAGTCGAGAGGCAGTTTAACCTTTAGATTTTGATGCTTTCCTCTAGCATATCCAGCACATGGACCCTCTCAGATGACCGGCTGCTGGTGCCTGTTTGAGGGTCAAATCTGTTGCATCCTCTTCAGGTTTGCTTACATCTGAAGCTAAACGGCACCAGCGGAGTTCAGAGCAGCAGAGCCGAACCGGTGGCAGCGCTGCTGCTGGTTTACTCCGGCACATGGAGCTCGATGGTGATTCTTTTCCATCACCAAACTCACTTTTGCGTTACAACTATTAGCTCACTCCTAATTATGAGGTCGTATCGATGGCGAACTTCACTTTTAAGCGGGGCGACATCAATTGCAGTTAGGATTTACACAACAATAGATTAAGGCCATTAAAGCGGTCATATTTCTGGATGTGTATTGCCATATTGTTGCTTTTTAAACAGACAGCGGACACATATTCCCCCCGATCTCACGTGATTCATAATTTGAATGATTTCGGTCTTAATGGATGCAGACTTGACGGGATTTTCAATCCATTGTCAGCGGAGGCTCTGGCAGGCTAATCCTCGCTATGTGTTCACGGCTGTTGTCGATTGACCTCTGATCATTTATTACACTGCTCATATCAATAATGGAGGCCCGACTCTGTAAATCCCCCATTACGCCATGTTCCCGTGGACTTACCCACAGAACTCTGGAGACCTCCAAAAATAATCCCCAGTCGGAGGAAAATTGGCCAAATAAGTTTTGCATGAAATTGCCCCGATGTGAATTTTGCATTCTTGAGAGGGAGGATGTTGAGCTGACAACCAAGGAGCGGGAGCTGGCACCCAAGGCAGATGTTAGCTGGAGAATTATAGATCCCTACCTCCGCTAAGCCCCTCTCAGCAGCTCAGGACCCCACGCTGAAAATAGAGCATCAGTGTGACGGGATGACATTGGTTATAGAATAACAGCAACTTGCGGCCTGGACTGCATGGAGCAGATTTAGCTAAATGGTGTACTTACTCCTACGTCCATATGTGCTGCCCTCTGCACCGCCGATGCTTGTAGACCCTCGTTCTCTATACGCTGAACATCTGCTCTGAGCCAGGGCAGAGGTGCCAGAGGTGCATCACCATATATATGTGCATATATACGTACGGACATATGCAGGCATGAACTCATACGTGTATGTATATTCTTATAAATACATGTGTCTCGGTGTAGACATAACTATATATTGGTGTATATATATATTTAGACTTAATATTATCCTGCATGTATCTAATGTACTTAAGCCTGCCTGGGAAACGAGCTTTGAGGTCACATTTTGTTCTTAAAGATTAAAGAATAAAGACCAGGGCTTCATCTTCCCGTTTCCGAGTGTTTGAGCTGAAACTGATGCCTGGGCCACTGATACGGTTCATTGATTTTTACGAGGCGAAGTGCAGATCACCTCTCTGGCTTTTGCTTGTGGATTAAACGTTTTGTTAGGCATAAATTTGAGCGCAGTCACAGTGACACAGATTCCCCTGCAAAAGCAAACGTCGGAGAGATCGCCGCGTGTTGGAATGCTGCGGCTTTGATTAATTTTTGCCCTCATTGGTGCTGACCAGTTAATTCGATCTTAATGGAGTTTACTCACCCATGAAAGTGATGGGCGTGTCAGAGAGAAGCTGCCTGAGGTTATCAGAATTAAATATATTGTATGGCTTACAGCTGAGAAATGCTAGCCTTTTTCTAGTCTCTTGATCTCTGTCTCTCCCTCTGTGCTTAATGTAATTTGACTAAAACCCCTATAATCCTTCTAGATAATCTGTGAAATGGTTCTCTCGTTCCTCTCTCCTTCTCTACCCCTTGTGTCTACCTTTCTCTCCTCGTCAACTCCAGAGGGCCCGATGCTAAGCCACGCCGGGGGCACCGGCATTAGCAGGGTCAGGGCGGAGACAGTCATTAAAATGTAGCACACCCGTAAATTAATCTTCTTGTTCATTTTTATTCTAAACAAATGCATTTACAGCCGGGTTTTCCGACCACCTGTATTTCACTTGGGCGCTATCTCGACCTATTTTGCCATCACTGAACCGTCCTTGTCTCTCAGATCCCTCAGATCAGCTACGCGTCCACCGCCCCAGAGCTGAGTGACAACAGCCGCTACGAGTTCTTCTCCCGTGTGGTGCCTCCTGACTCCTACCAGGCCCAGGCCATGCTGGACATAGTGAAAGCCATGGGCTGGAACTACGTCTCTACGCTGGCCTCTGAGGGAAATTACGGAGAGAGCGGCGTTGACGCCTTCCAGCAGATTTCCAGAGAAGCAGGTCGTGTGTGGTTGGATGAAGTCATGATCTCAAACCTTTGACTCTTTAAATATCTGAAATACTATTTACTATTCGGTTCAGTTCACCTTTATTTCAAAAGTTAGAATCAAGACTGTCTGTCAGGAACCCTGAGCTAGTGAAAGTGGCAGGAAAAACGCTGTTAACAGGAAGAAACTTCGACTAGGACCAGGCTTGTGTTGGGACTTAGCCACATAGCAGCAACAGGAATGTGTTGAATCAAAAAAAATTCTACTTGTTTTCTAATCACAGTAGTAGCACATTGGTTTGTTTGTATGTGTGTCTTTAAAATCTGTATTAGAGCATCAGGACTGCCTTGTTGTCCCCGGGGGGAAAAGCCCCCATCCATGTCTCGGACCGCTGGTCACCGGAAAGTGGAGCATTGGCCAGAGGATATGATCAAAAAAGGCAAACTGATATGTTGACCAGGGCATCCTCACTCTCTTCCTGCTCTCAGCCCTATTGATTGAACCATCCAGTGATTGTATTGCAATTAATTTTGCTGCCCTTGTTCTTGTGTAATGCTATAGATGAAATGTGTATGTCGTCACATTACGGTATTAATAACAATATTTACAGGTGCTAGAATTGCAGGACTGAGGTTTATTGTGGAAAGTGAAAAGGATGATTCAGATTATTGACTGAGAGAGTCTGCAGGAGTTTAGTTTAATAGTCAAACATGATGAACGACTTCCTGTGGGCCTCTGTGGTGCAGCTCAGTCATATCAATTTCATATCGAAGGACCTGCAGAGTCTGTCCTGGAGTAACATATTATGGCTAGCCTGATCATGTTTGTGCTCATGCTAAAGGGTGTGAGCCTCCCTGGATATGGGATGGATGGTTGGCCAGTAAAGCTTCAGTAAAGAGGAAATGTGGATGAGGAAGATGCAGAGCTAGGAGACACTCTGCTGAATACTAACAAGCTAGACTATAGCTTTTCATTAGAGATATAGAAAAGCTTCAAAATTCACAGTTGTAAAATGAAAACACATTTTCAATGTTTCTGCATTAGGAGGTCTGTGTATTGCGCAATCTATAAAGATCCCAAGAGAACCAAAACCAGGGGAGTTTGACAAGATCATCAAGCGGCTGATGGAGACCTCCAACGCTCGTGGAGTCATCATCTTCGCCAACGAGGACGACATCAAGTGAGTGGCTGAAACCACCCAGTCATTACTGTGCATCAAGGCTCCTGCGGGATAATCGGACCGTAATCTGTCCTCTTCCAGACGTGTGCTGCAGGCTGCCAAAAAGTCCAACCTGACCGGTCACTTCCTGTTTGTGGGCTCAGACAGTTGGGGGGCCAAGATTTCCCCCATCCAAGATCAAGAAGACGTGGCAGAAGGCGCCGTCACCATCCTTCCCAAAAGAGCCTCGATCGACGGTAGACCGCATCTATATTCTATTACCCACAGATGGAATCTGTATAATCAAAGATATTATCTGTGATCAGAGCAGTTCCTGACATTGATTGATTGAATTTAATATCGCGCCAAATTAATGATGTCACAAGTCTGCAAGCAATATTTTCATCCTGTCACCTAAAATGAGGAAAAGCGAGTCACTGTCGCGCTTTATTGTATTTTCTCATGTGCTTTTCTGCTTCCTCTATTCATTGACTGGTCACCTCCACCACTAATGAGCATTTCTTTTTTGTGCGTCGACTCAGGTTTCGACCAGTATTTCACCTCGAGATCTCTTGAGAACAACAGAAGAAACATCTGGTTTGCAGAATTCTGGGAGGACGACTTCAAGTGTAAGCTGACCCGCCCTGGCATAAAGTATGAACTCGGTCGGAGGAAATGCACAGGTAAAGGGGAGGGGGTGGGGACAGACCTCCACCACTAATAATTCTCCTTACCGACATTATTGGGCTCTTTTCTGACTCTTTTCTCGCCTGTTAGGTGACGAGCGAATCAGCCGAGATTCCCAGTACGAACAGGAGGGCAAGGTGCAGTTTGTAATCGATGCCGTGTACGCCATGGCCCACGCCCTGCACAGCATGCACATGGACCTCTGCCCTGGCTCCATGGGCGTCTGCGACAAGATGGACCCTGTGGAAGGGCGCATGCTCCTCCAGTACATCCGTGGGGTCAATTTTAACGGTGAGCGCTCCGGCGCTTGGTGTTCCACGCCATCATAATCTGTACGATAAAGCGCTCCGCCTGCGTCGCTCCAGAAGAGGGAAGATTGTGTTGGCTGATGGAACAGGAGCACAAAGGCAGCCAAAGCCACAGAGTTAAGACACTCCGCGGAGTCACACTTATCGCAATAACAAAGAGGGTAATACGGAGGAAGCTCGGATGGAATCTCGAGCAGAAAAGAAGCGAGGCTCCTTCTATGGAACCTTCCTGATATGCGTCTTTAACAACAGCCAACCCACACATAAGCAAACACAATGCAAACAATGTGAGCTTTCAGAAAACCGAACATCTCCCGTCCATCCGCAACATTAAGCCTTTGTCCTGTCCTCTTTGTGTGTCTCCAGCCTTCCCTCCTCTCTCATTTGTCAAGGTCAACCACCAGTGTCACAGGAGCAAACAGAAAAGTTCTCATTCTCTCCATCTTCAAACAAACCGTTTACATTCGAACGCACCGACTCTTCCTGCAAACGGGTCCATCTTTTCTTCCTAAGGTGTCGTAACGTGATCGCTGCCAACGGCTTTTAAATCGGACGTGACAGCCATAAGCGATAAGCCTTGTGCTTTTCCATCTCTGCTCCTTCACGACTTAAAAGTTTTGAAAAGAAGAATATTTGAAAAAAAAAAAACAGATTAAAAGTGGGAATGCGTCTAGCTACAGAACCTTTCCTCAAAGCGTATCACGCTCCTGAGGGCTGACTCTTTGCTCTTCTGTACACACAACAGCGATCCCTTTCATCTTCACCTTTCATGGAAAAGTTAGTTTGAAGAAAAAGATAGAACAGCATTCTATGAGAGCATCCTATTTACTGCCCTCCACTCGCTGGGTGACCTTGTCTTCTATGAAAGATTTTCTGAATGGTCGCCTGCAGGGACCTGGGAGGAACATTCAATCACGTTAGAGCAGCAGAGCAGAGCGTACTGAAAGGACTGTCTGTGCCCACGACAACCTAAAGAGCATCCTGCACTCAGCGTTCACTCGGCTGCACAACTCTGCAGAAAGCAAACATGAATTTCACTCTGCAGCATGTGGGTGATGCGGTGGGGGGAGGGGGGGGGGGGGGGGGGGGTCACGTGTCTCCATCTGAGACAACCTGGATTCTTTAATCTCTCTTTCCGAAGAAAACAACTAATTTGATTTCTGTTCTCACTGAACAGGAAGTGCAGGGACTGGAGTAATGTTCAATGAGAACGGGGATGCGCCCGGTCGTTATGACATCTTCCAGTACCAAATGTCCAACATCAGTAACCCTGGTTACAGGAACATCGGCCAGTGGACCAACCACCTCCGGCTCAACGTAACTATTCTGCTCTCAGTTTGGAGACATTTGTGTCCCTCTAACTTGGTTAATAGCTCTACCTGTTATTGTAGCTCGTGCATGTGTGTCGTGTGATGGAATCTTTGTTTGTCCGTCCACCCAGTTGGAGGAGATGCAGTGGTCAGGCGGCGACCGCAAGATCCCAGAGTCGGTGTGCAGCTTCCCCTGCGAATCTGGAGAGAGGAAAAAGATGGTGAAGGGCGTTCCCTGCTGTTGGCACTGTGAGCTCTGTGACGGCTACCAGTACCTCCTGGACGAGTTCACCTGCGACATGTGCCCCTACGACATGAGGCCGTTAAAGAACCGCACCGGCTGTCGACCCACACCCATCATCAAGCTGGAGTGGAGCTCACCCTGGGCCATTATCCCCGTCTTCCTGGCCATCCTGGGCATCCTGGCCACCACTGGGGTCATCGCCACCTTCATCCGCTTCAACGACACGCCCATCGTTCGAGCCTCTGGCAGGGAGCTCAGCTACGTGTTGCTTACGGGCATTTTCCTCATCTACCTCATCACCTTCCTCATGATCGCCGAGCCAAGTGTGGCTGTGTGTGCCTTCCGCAGGCTGTTTCTGGGGCTCGGCATGTGCATCAGCTACTCGGCCATGCTCACCAAGACCAACCGGATCTACCGGATCTTTGAGCAGGGCAAAAAGTCAGTCACGCCCCCGAAATTTATCAGCCCCACCTCCCAGCTGATTATCACCTTCATACTCATCTCAGTGCAGGTATACATGCGCATTCACGTGCACGATCTGCTGCGAAGCCTCTGCTAACCCCAGCCCCCGTGCTCCTTCTCGCAGCTTCTCGGGGTCTTCATCTGGTTTGGCGTGATGCCTCCGCACACCATCATCGACTACGAAGAGCAGAAGCCCCCGAATCCGGAGTTTGCCCGCGGAGTCCTGAAGTGCGACATGTCTGACCTCTCCCTCATCTTATGTCTGAGCTACAGTCTGGTGCTGATGATCACCTGCACGGTGTACGCCATCAAGAGCAGAGGGGTCCCAGAGACCTTCAACGAGGCCAAGCCCATCGGCTTCACCATGTACACCACCTGCATCGTCTGGCTGGCCTTCGTGCCCATCTTCTTTGGCACAGCGCAGTCTACGGAGAAGGTAGGAGGCAGTGACACGTCCTGCGTCTCTTTCTCCTCTTTGCCATCCGCTAATGATCACAGAAACTATTGCGTTTTGCTTCCTGTCACAGTAACACGCGTTTCCTGCTGTACTCATACGATAAGCGACCTTTGTGACTATTTCTCCGAACTATGTCGCTGATGGAGGACTGTTTGGGAAACTCATAAAGAGCTTTATTATGAACCAGTCAGGCTGAAACAATTAAAGCCCGAGGAACTTTCAAGATCTTTTCACCTCCTCATAAATGGAAATGGAATGAATTAAGTGCAGTGAGGGAGGGAAATGAAAGGAGGTCAGATTAGCTAAGGGACATCAGGGATGACGGTCAGCGCC
Source organism: Takifugu flavidus (assembly GCF_003711565.1). Taxonomy (NCBI): domain Eukaryota; kingdom Metazoa; phylum Chordata; class Actinopteri; order Tetraodontiformes; family Tetraodontidae; genus Takifugu; species Takifugu flavidus. Next base: position 2,470,920 of record NC_079523.1, on the reverse strand, counting down.
CCCCCATCGGCATTCAAGTAATCGTCACTTTAAAGGAAGGAGCTAAATATAGGCGTTAACAGGCTTATTGAAATATGAAAAATGATAAATCATCCTCTCATGTGTGAAGCCGCGTGCACGAGGTGGCGATTTACCTGTTTGATTTCTGCGCGGAAGAAGTGGGCGAGTGTCGCCTCGGGCCAAGTGCATGAACACAGACCATAAATCAGGTCCTTTAGAAACTATAGAGGTCACAGAATGGAGCTGAAAAGCATGACAGGAAGGAGGCTCCAGCCGCCGACGTCAGACCTGACTGCAGTGGATGGTGTGTGATTGATGACTAATTTATGGAACAAATATATCTTATTTATGGCACACGTGGCTTCATTTCTTTACAGTTTGCTTGAATATTTAAGTTCATCATTTTTCAGAAAATTGATGTCAGGAGAAGTCGGTTCTGATTGTGGTGTCAAATCTGCAACGAGAGGACAGGCAGTGGTGAGGAAAAATGGTCAGAGCCCATAAATAAATCCTTTTTACAGCCTAAAGTACATACTGGTCGTTAATCATTCATCAGGGGAGAAGCGCCGCCAACTGTGCTTTGAGATTTAACTTGTAAGAGCTGCATTGTGTCAGAATATCAAACCTGAAATCTGCTTTTTGCTTGCTATGGGATGGTGTTCCATCTGAGATGTGGCATATTTCTTCCAGATGTTCATCCAAACCACGACCTTGACTGTCTCCATGAGCCTGAGCGCCACCGTATCCCTGGGCATGCTCTACATACCCAAGGTCTATGTCATCATCTTCCACCCGGAGCAGAACGTCCAGAAGAGAAAGCGCAGCTTCAAAGCAGTGGTGCAGGCAGCCACTGTGTCCACCCGCTTGTCTCAGAAGTCCAGCGACAAACAGAACGGAGAGTCCAAGATCGAGCCAGACAGGTCTCAGTGACACGAGCCAAACAGGGTCCCCATGCGGAGATGGGTGGAAACGCTGCATGCAGGGAGCAGGAAAGATGCTCCTGGGTGTTTCTTTTTCACCGATTTAAGTGACTCAGACCGACAGAAACTGGGACGAAGCATTGAAATAAATAAGCGACACTTCGAATTGAAATACTGTCCTAAAAAGAAAAAAATGGAACACTACTTACCACAGCCCAGAAACAAGGTGTTTTTAAGTTCTCCCCCTGAGAAGTCAATTTCTTTCCTACTGGTGTATAAATCCAGTGAGGTTCCAGAGTTTTCTGGCTTACTGGCCTCAGAACGCACTGCATGGATTGTTCTCTATGTAGATGAAGGTGTGTGTGTGTTTTTTTAAAGTGACGTATGTAGGGTTTGTTTTTTCATCGCACAGGAAGGAAAGACTATTTTAAATGCATCACCTTATCATTTTATAAAACATACTGGCCAAGCTGATTTACTACAAATCAAATTACTGAGAGGGAAGGAAAACTGTTTTTTTTATACAGTTAACGATGCTTACTTGCACACAATCAAGATATTTTAGATGGGAAATTCTCCCTGGTTGGTAAAGGTTCCACTCCTCCTGTTTGTTAAAGCAACATATTCAAAAATTACACGACCCAGCCAATTTTTTGCATGGAAATATCGTCAGATTGATTCTGTGTCGTGATTGATTTTCTCTTAAAAAGCTGCTTTATTACCCACATTTGCCGGCATGGTTTGTAGGATTTTTGGGTGACTTGATCACAATGCATCTCAGGTTTTAGTGACAGTGAATATTTTAATACAAATGGAGTCAGAGGTTACCACCTGGTGTGTTTCTCCTTCAGCAGGCTGCAACCACAGGATTTAAAATGAGCAGCAAGTCTAAATGTCGGGTGATGAAACACTGACCTCTACTGGCCAAAACGCGTCACTGCTTAAAAAAGAGCGGCCGGTCACATCGTGGACCCCAGAAAAAGGTTCAAAAAATTTATTATGACATTATTCCCATCCAACAGGACTGATAAGACAGAAAACACCTACAATATAAAATAACATATTTTCCCAGGTATTGGGGTTTAGATAAGTGCAAAAAACCAAAGGCTTATTTTTCATGACGGAACTGCACAGGTGAAAATGCAGACTTAAAAAAACGTTTGCAGGTGTGTTGGTTTGTCTCTCACACAAATATTAATATATGACCTCTGAGAACACAATCCCTGAAAAATTAGGTTAATCGCACACCAAAAAAAAGGGCAGATTTCCAGATGTCACCAAAACATCTGTTGTCTCGGTGAAGTTCCTCTTTCATTGTTAAATCTAGTTCAGCCAGCAGAACCACTTCTGGATGGTTCTCAGTGCCACAGCAGAGGAAACCTGCTTCCACAGAACGTTGGGACTCCACAGGAAAGGAGAAGAGGTGAGGATTTACTCCAAGAAGCTATCCAGAGTCAGGCCAGCAGCGGTCTTGGGTGGAGGCCTGGTTACCTTTTTCCTTTTAGCTTTCATCAGTGGGCGAATCTCTGCTAAAGGTGACTGAGCAGAGTTTTTGGTTAAGGAAGGGCTGAATTGCTGATTCTTTATCTGCTGGTTTATTAAATAAAGATCAAAACCGACCCACTAGTGACAGCATAAATAGATGATGATTTCAGTGCTCACACACTCTTCCCCGACAGAATAAAAAAGGATACGGGCTGGATGAATTTAGTTCGTCCTCCCAAACCATCATAACCCGACTGAACCTAATTAAAAAAAGACAGTTTGTGAGCCAAAACCAAAAGAGAGTAATCAATGTCGACTGTGTTACACACTACTCCAGTTTTCCTCTGAGGGTCCAACATGCTGCCAAAAGTCTTCTTTCTGAAGAGGAAGGAGTTCCTAAAAAAGGGATCCATGGATTCTCCACCACCGCGCCTCTGAAGCAAGACGACTCATGAGAAACACCAACAACGAAACCAGGCATGTGTCTTGAGGGGCATCAACAAACTTACCTTGATTGCTGACGAGATTTTTGTACTTTGTTCGAAGGAGGATGACCTGAAAATGTAATTTTATACCCGATTTAACACCTTTCTACTTGAAATGAATGTTCTGTCTGATCCACACACACATTTCCAGTGTAAACTTACACCACAGAGTCCAAATGCATCTTCTTGGACGGGACTTTTTTGGGTCTCTTCCGCACATCGTCTGGCGTGGTGACATCATAGGTCATGTTGAGGTCGATGTCTTCGTTACCCGAGGGTGGGTGGAGGCACGGCTGCCTCACATCTAATGGAGCTGGGCTAAAAATGCGACAGATAAGGAAATCAAACACGCTTTGCTAACACGTGAATTTGCGGTGGAGCGGCGCCACACCTTTCGAAGAAGAGTCGACCGAGCGCTTCGTTCGTGCGCGTGGGCGTGCTGAGAGCCTCCTGAAGAAACTCCACTTTCTTCTTCAGGCTCTGTGGAAAGAGAATCAGGCAAGTGATGCAACCGACAGTTTCCTGGCGCTGGAGACTAAATTGGATTTGACAGATTTTCCCTTACAGAGATCTCTTTTTCTGCATTTGTCAGATCATTCTGCAGAGACTTCATGTCGTCTCTGGCCTTTGTAAGCTCCAGTAATGCTTTGTGCAACTACAATGAAAAAACAAAACAGACACAACAACAAACCCAGCTGCAGCGCATATGTGGAAGGGTTGATTTCTCTGGCTAAATCAACAGATCCATAGAAATTACCTTGTTGTTTGAGGTGAGCACTTCTCTCTTTAGCTTCTCGCACATCTCATTTGAAGACTTCAGACCTCCTTTAAGATTATCATACTCTCTTGATAAAGACAAGAAACAGCTCTGTCAACAGGGAAGTTGTGTCAGATGTGGGATGGAAGGGATGCACCAGTGAAAGGAAGCTCCCACTTTTTGAGCGAGATGCAGTAGATGGAGAGCTGCTCCACTGCAGCCTGGCCGATGCCCATGTCGGTGATCATGGACTCCACCTCCGCTCTCTGGCCCTGCAACACCACATCCAGGCTGCAGGCGAACCAGAAACATTAATACACACCTCAACAAGCATGAATTTGCATTTGATTCTGATTTTGAAAATGTGCGTTTTTGACATTTTGGCCCTCTAAACAGCCTCTTTAGCAGCCACAGTTATATTATAATTATACCAGGTACCTTTCAAAGGTTTTCATTTTGATCCTGAGTCTTCGGACTTCTTCTTTTGCAGCCCGAGTATCATTATGTTGTGATTCCAAGTATGTCATCTGAGTCTGTGTAGGAAATAAAAATTCAAACCAAAAAAGAATCACAAACACTCAACAGTGAATAAAAACAATCAGCATTCTTACTCTGAGGGCAGAACACAGCTTCTCCTTTTCCATAACATCTTTCTGTAAATTCTCCAAAGCTTTCCGCTGCAGCTCCACAGTTTCCATCAAATCATCCATCGCCTTCTGCTTTTCCCGCCAGTCTCGCTCTGGAATTTGATAAGACACGCGATGAACTAAAGTCGCCCACTTTAATGAATGAAACGTCCCGGGATCACAACTCAAGCCTCTCACCTCTAGAGCTAAAATTTACTTTCACTCGATCTAGCTCATTCTGGGGAAGGTGGAAACACAGAATTTAGACAAATTTATGACAAGGCAGAACAACTCTTGATAATGGAATGGTTGCAAGCAACATATAGATTAAGATATGTCAATAATATAAGGTTAGGACACATACCTGCAAGCTCTCGGGGTCTCCCACGCTGGAATCGTCTAAACCAACGTCAAAATAGAGCCTCGAGATAATGTGTCTGGTGCTGACCTACACAAAAGACCACAATATCCTGTAAAATGTCTGGGGTCATAACAAGATTGGTACAATTAAGAGGTTTATTACTACACCTGTTTTCTACATTGTGGACAGGTTTTCGTGGGGGCTGTCTGAAACCACCGGACAAGACTGACAGAGTGATGGAAAGCATATTAATCAGAATGTAAGTCAAAATGATTCACAATTAAAAAACAAACTGGACGAACCATTCATGGTGGAAAGTGTGTCCGCAGTGGATGGCTGCAACATCTCTGGAGTGATCGAAGAAGTCGGAACAAATTGTGCACTGTGCTCGGATAGGCATCTTCTGTCACGGAGATCGCCCTGTTCAAAGTCATACAGACAATTAGGAATATTGTTCATGGCGATGGTGTCACCTTTACCAAAAAGCCTACATGTGTACAGACTCCCCATTTGTTGGCTAACAAAGTAGCATGGATGTAGCATAACATGTAACGTTTGTAGCGTCAATGCTAGATCTAGCATTCTAAGCTTGGCGCTATTTCTGTTATTCTAAAGTACAAGGGCTTTACTCACAAAGCGAATGTTTTGTATCCGTGTTCCTTTCTTCGCTAAGAACCTAAACGTCCATAACCGTGAGCAGAATCTAACGATGATGTTAAAGACAACTCTCCAACCGTAGGCTAAAGGCAACACAGCGATAACTGCATGTCGCCGCTGCGCGTTCAAACGCAAGTCCCGCCCCTTGTGCTGCGTTCAAATGCTGTATGTAAAAATTAGGCAGTTCAAAGTATTCTTCTCACCTTTTCGTTTATTTCGTATAATTCATAGTTATATTTTGTATTAGATATATTTACAGAGTAATTCACCTTGTTGCAAAGTTACGAGATGATGCTGCCCCAGTCTCAGCGCCGCTCAATATTGGCACCGAAATAAAAAATGTCGCGTCACCGAGACCTGATTTTATTTTTAATTGTAACTTCAAGTCCCACAATTCCTACTTCCGCAATCCTACAGGAAGACTTTTGTTAGCTGCAGATGCGGGCTCGGTGAAGAGCGGAGCGATCAAACCTAGACAACTACGGAAATGAAAGGTAATGATCTCCAAGTCATTGGAAAATGTCATAAGTCTTCTGTATTTGCCCTGAGCGAAGGGCTTCAAATGGCGATGCTTGTATGCTAAAGTTAGCTGCTGTTGTACTTGTCGCTTTTGGTGCCAAACATATGACATGTCACCAGCGTGTCATATGTTACTGTGAAACTGAAAGTTGCCAGATTATTCTTATTATTACAGAGAAGAAAGCCCGTTAAACCAGGATCAGTTCCTTACTGTGTTACAATTCGGTATCACGGCGTGTGACAAGAATGAGAATTAAGTTTCTTAGCTAGTGAAAAGTTGACCTTCCTCCCCTCCTTATTCCATGAACTTTGGTCCCATTGTTGCCTGTTACTCACCAGGTGTGTGTTCGTGCCATAACTAGCAGTAATGGATGGAGAAGCCCAAAATGAATCTGTGGCATGCGAGAAAGCAACTCTGGCTCCTGTGGACCACCTGCGCTCCAACAGGGCGGAGAGCCCCATGCCAGGTCTGGTAGAGGGAACCGAACCAGGTGAGATTGCCTTCACTTTAGTTCCATACATACGTTGCTGACCCTTCTTTCTAACCCTGCCAGTAGATCAGTCTGAATATTGGCGTTCAAATGATGAAAGGCAACACACATTGCACCTAACGCCACTTCCCCTCCACTGATTCCAGGTGCTGTTCAGAAGAGTGCGTTTTTTGCTCATGCACAGTCTTTTGAAGATCTCACTGCTGAGGCTGAGGAAAAAGCTGAGCAAGAAGGTGTTGTGGAGGATTCAGGACAGACTGAAGATGATCTTCAGGTGCTAGTGGGAGAGAGAACCATCACTGAGCAGCGCGCCCAAGATGTTTCTCCACAGAGTAGATCTAAGGAGGAAGACATGTCCAGTGAGGCCTGGAGAAGCCACAGAAAACATGTGTTTGTCCTGAGTGAAGCGGGAAAGCCAATCTACACCCGCTATGGCTCAGAGGAGGCTCTGTCCAGCACCATGGGGGTGATGATGGCCCTTGTGTCCTTTGTTGAGTCTGATAAGAACACAATTCGTTCCATCCATGCAGGTCAGAATATTACAGATATGTGGTTTATGTGTGAAACTGCGTGAGTCAAAGTGCTGCTGTAATGTGTCACCTTTGCCTTTTGTGTCAGATGGCTGCAAAGTGGTTTTCCTCGCCAAGAGTCCTCTGGTCCTGGTGGGCGTATCACAAACCTATCAGTCAGACAAGGAGTTGCTGCGGGAGCTGCAGTACATCTACTACCAGATCGTCAGTCTGCTCACCCTCACTCAGCTCAATCACATCTTTAAGAACAAACAGAACTATGACCTGCGTCGCCTGCTCGCCGGCTCTGAGTACCTCACTGACAACCTCCTGCACCGGCTAGACCGGGACCCCGGTCTGCTGCTCAGCGCCGTCACCTGCCTGCCTCTCTCTAATTCTGTCAGAGATGTGGTCTCCTCGAGCCTGCAGGCAGCTAAAGCCAAAAATCTGGTGTTCTCTATACTTTTGGCCGGGGACCGCCTGGTTACACTGGTGAGAAAAAAGGACCAGTTCCTTCACCACATAGACTTGCATCTAGTCATGAACCTCGTAGGTTCTTCCTCATCCTTTCGAGAGGGTGAGGGATGGACCCCCATCTGTCTGCCTAAGTTCAACACTGCTGGATTTTTCCACGCTCATATTTCTTACCTGGAGTCTGCATCTGAACTCTGCCTCATCCTGGTCTCAACTGACCGGGAGGACTTTTTTAACATGTCCGACTGCAAGCAAAGGTTCCTGGAGAGGTTAACCAAGCGCAGTGCCTACCAGGCCTTGAAGGAGGCACTGAAATGTCCCAGCTATTCTGTGGAGCAGGTCGGTATTCCAGAGCTCAGGCACTTCCTGTACAAATCAAAGAGCTCAGGATTGTACACAAGGTTGGTAACTCATCTTTAGACTTCCATCTGTGGTTCTATCTCTGTTAGGTTTTCCATAAAAAAATGACTTGCTCTTTAATTCTTGCTGCACTTGAGCTTTCAAATGGACCACTGTGCTTATCTCACAGCCCAGAGTTTCCTGAGCTGTATCAGTCTGATGAAGAGCAGGAACGGCTGATGGGATTGTATCAGGATCTTCACAGTCACCTGCATCATCCAGTCAGGCCTCTCCGCTTCTTCTACCGCTGCACGAACAAAGAGAACCTGCTAGCATGGGTAAACATCCACTACACCTGTATGTGTTTTGCACTGAATTCACCATGATGAAATGTTTGGTCAGTTTTTTCCAAAATATAGAATAACACACAACATGACCTCTTAGTTTGGGAGCTGACCTTCTCCCTCCACACACACATCTTCTAGGGGTCATGCAGATGTAAAGGATGAGGTCACAACAGTAGTTCTACCTTTGTAAGGACCTGGAAGCCCCTTAAATGTCTTAGTCTGGCCAACAAGAAGTTCGTTTAAAAAAAAGACTGCGTCTGCAACACTTGGTGTGGCTGAAGAGAGGTGGGCTGTGCATGATCAGAGCCTGAAACTGTGGCGGACCTCTCCTGGTCATCATCTTCATGATTGTGTTTTGTGTGTCACAGTAGCTTAAGTCCTTTTTCTGCAACACTTTAATCTCCTCGTCTCCTTTTCCTTTCCCTGCCGTAGGTGACCAATGGCTTCCAACTCTACCTCTGCTTCAGTCCACTGGGGACCAAGGCGATGGCTGTCTCTGCTGTCAACAAACTGCTGAAGTGGATCAGGAAGGAGGAGGATCGACTCTTCATCCTGAGCCCTCTGACGTACTGAGCTCTCGCCGCTGCCTGACCTGAAACGAAAACTGTCAACTTGAATAGACTCGGTGCTAACCCGGCTGTGGGTGATGAACTAGTTCTCGTTTAACTTGATTCGCTCTTCTGGCTCTCCAGGTGAAGTTGCAGGTTTGTGGGTGAGGTTGGGCAAGTTGAAGCTGTTTTAGTTGGCTGGATTTTAAAATTTGCAAAGATAGACGTAGCATCACAGATACAATAACTGGAATTTTTTGAACACTGGTTGTGCAACATATTCTCTTTTTGTAATAAACTATAGAGGACTTTTGGCTTAAATACACTCCTGTTTATCTCTACTTGTTAATCAGTGTAAGAACCAACATGATTTTGCAGGTGACCTTCAAGCAAACAAAAAAACCTCTTCCTGGGGCTGCAATGTTTCCCGCACTCCTACTGACTTTTATTGTAAGCACTATGACACAGACTAACTATAAATGCATTACATGATGTGTTCATGCATGTGCCACAACATGCTCGTTGATTATGAAATCATTACTCACACCAGAGGCTATCCGAGTAGCTTTCCACTGTTGCCACATCTGTCATGTATAATCATTTCTTTACTAATGACCACCGTGCAAAACTAAACGTGAGGTTGCAATAATGTACAGAATAATAACTAGTTTAATAAACCATTTTAAATAAAGCCTGGTCATCAACGTGTGTTGCATTCCCTTATTTTCCTTTAGACGCCTCTGTCATGTACAGTGAGCGGCTGTACCATTACAGCCTAAAGGTCAACACAAGGTCAACACAAGGCTCTGGTGCCTAAAGGATGAAGCAGGTTCACTTTTGTGACGTAAATATTGAATTAATAGATCACCTGTCCTGACGTGATCGCGACAGCCCCACTCATAACACATGAAAAGACATGAAAAGGTAAAGTTTAGTTTCATTATCAACCACCGTTCACTCTTCTTTCCTTGCCATACATTCTTTATATCCTCTTAAGAAACGTTTGCGTCGGCTACTGAAATGGTGATTTAAGGTGCACATAAATGCGTCGTGCGTCACAGAGCGCACAGCTTGTGCCGCTCGCACCGCGGGGAGGAGCCAGAACAGCCAGTAACAGAGCTACTCATACTGGGAATTCCAGTCAAATCCGAAACCAGAACAGTTTTACACCCTGGGCTTCTCCGGGAAGCTTTTGATTTATTTATTTATTTTTTGTAAAAGTGAACGTAATCCTGAACTTTACTGTCTACAAAACCCGCTGTTCGGGCGCCAAAGAGAAGCAGCGTTTCATCCCCGAAGAGGACGGAGTCTAACCTGCACAGGTAGGCTGACAGTATCACAGCACACACCGGAGTCTTCTCAACTGTGCTGCTTAGGACCATTCATTCTTGAATTTAACTCAGTTTCGGTCCATAAATGCTACGGTTTTTGTCACGATCAGTGAAAAATCCGTTTGTTCAAATAGAAATGGAACTTTATTAATCCGGTTCTGTATAATCCCAGCATGAACTTGTTCATAATCACAATTTCCCCTAATCTTTGAGTGTATTCTTTGTAGATAGACATGAGTCCATAATGCCCAGCCTTAAATATGATTAAAGCAGCACTGCTACACTTCTCCCATCTTTAAAAGCAGGAGAACGAACCTGTAGATAAGAACCATCTAGCAAACATATCACAGGTCCAGAGATAAGGCAGGGCTGAATTATGCTTGCAGGTGGATTCCATGATGAATTATTGATTGATTTCTCATCTGTCATGGTCACAGTGCTGCATATGTAGTGTTGTGTCTGTGATGGGTAAACACAGCACCTCGGGGGGCATAAATGCATAAATTCACTGGGAATGTGTCCCAAACCATCAATTGTTTGAGAAGCAGATTGCATCTTGAGATCCCTGTGGATCCCTATGTGGCGATCGATTCCATCCAGACGGCCATTCTCTCTCTAATTATACTTAACCAATGTACCAGAGAGCAAGGCACCACTGGTGCGTATTGTAACCAAACGCACGCGGTTCAAATGTCATTGCTCCTACTGAAATGCACAGTTGAAGAAATAAGGAGAAAACAGTTTGTCAGGATAGAATAACTGGTCAATGGACATCATCGGGTCATAGAGGACGGTAGAATCCTGTGGAATTTAACAGGCAAAACTGGTTCTGGAGGTGCGGAAGTGTGTTTTTAAGACATGGATGCAGTCCTGGAATAGACTGCTGAATGGAAAAGTTTCAACCATTTGCTTTATTAACCATGAACATAAGGAAAGTCAATCAGTGTCATTACTATGTATACCCATGTCCTGACACCTTTGCCCGAGTTTCACATGAGGCTCCCAATGTTAAAATGTAACGCGCCACTTGGAGGGTTTTATGAATTATTGATGTGTAAACCAGCAGGCATTAAAGATAAATATGCTTTAATGACCTAAATATGGATCATAATTTAATTCTACTCCTGCTGCTGCAAGAAAAACCAACAACTTTTTTTTTCTTCACTTCAAATGGAACGTGTTGTCTTATGAGCATCAGCCCGTGCACATCTTTCCTCATGAACAGCACGAACTGGCTGTGACAGGAATGCAAAGTAGCGAGGCTGCGGCTGCGTGAATACGGCTTTACCATAATGTGTCTGGTTAATGATCCACCAAACATTTGTCCATGATGGAGATCCGGCTCAGCATTTGAAACTCCTGTGTGGAGCTGGCTGCTGTTCCGATCCTGGCGTCCCGTACACACCATGTAATATTATTATTACCAAACACATTGTTTTTCTTGGTGATCTTTGCTGTAATGATTGTTTTATTACACTTGACTTTATGGACATAAGTCAACGGAAGCTTTTTATCTTTTTACGACAGCTCTGTGTCCAATGTCCTCAAATACTTCCAGATTTTCATCATTGAGACACAAACCTGAACACTGCCTCCACCATGTATTAAATATTAAATAGATAAATACATATTCAAATTAATATCTGCCCTTTAGTTATTTGAGGGTGTTTTGCTTTGCAGAAAATAAACTAGATGAGATATATTAAATAATTTTAGACTCCGACATGAGTCAGAAAACCACATGGTCTAGAGTTCACGTTCATTTTACACATAGATCTCTTCTGTGTTTTGCTGAAGATGGAGATGCTCAACTTTAGGCAAAACACTGACATATTTGAACTTGTTTGTCTTCAACCAGGCATTAGTGGCTGCTCTTCAGGATGCTCTTGAGCTGGCAGCAGACCTGGAGGTAACCCCACACAGTCTGTGCCGCTGCACCACAGAGTGGAGATGGTCCACTGGACCTCACAGTGGTGGACATGCGTCTGGCTTCAGACCCTGCTGGCCTTCACCTGGACCACCTCCTCCACACCGGCGCCCAGCCCAGTCAACTTCTCTGTGGTTTACACCATGCCTTTCTTCCAAGCGGGAGGCCCCATCCAGAACATAGTCAACAACTCCTTTTACCAGGAGGTTTATGTGGCTTCTCAGAATGTGATCGAAGCTGTCAACCAGAGTTTGGAGAAGGTATGGGAGCTCCGCACCGGGCCGGTGGGAAGCCCTGAGTGTAAGATATGTGATTTATGCAACACAGACAAGGATCCCAGCTTCTTAGAGGACACAAACAATGAAGTTTTGCTGCTGGATACTCTGTTTATGTATTTGTACACTTGTGGAAGCTCTCAGTATGGCGTTTGCTATTTCCACCAACTTAACTCGACCGGAGAGCCGCCGTCTCTGTCCAAGTGTTTGTATCGAAAGAAATCAAACTCTGCTGCCTACTGTCCCGACTGTGTGGCCAGTTCTCTGGGCACCAAGGTCACGATGGTCGAAGAAGGTCAGACGGTCTACTTCTTTGTTGCCACCACCGTCAACGACAGTGTGACGCAACGCTACGGAAGGAAGTCCTTGTCAGTGCGCCGACCACTGGCCACGGAGGACGGCTTCTACAGCGATGTGCGTGGCCTCACCGTCCTCCCAAGCTTGAGGAATACTTATCATATCGAATATGTCTACAGCTTCTTCACCCAGGAGTTTGTCTTTTTTCTGTCGGTTCAAAGAGAGAGCCCCGATCAGGAGTCATCTCCGTTTCAGACCCGCCTGGGCCGTCTCCCCCGGAATGAATGGGAGATGAAGCGGTACCGTGAGGTGATCTTGGAGTGCCGGTTTGAACCAAAACGCAGGAGGAGGACTGTGGGTAGTGAACCCTATAAAGATGTGGTCTACAATGTGGTCCAGGCAGCCCACTTTGGCAAAGCAGGAAGGGAGCTGGCAGAGGAGTTGGGGGCAGAGGAGGAGGATGATATCCTCTATGGGGTGTTTGCTGTTACAGATGACAATGGTGTTACCGAACACGACTCGGCCCTTTGCGCCTTCCCCGTGGACAACGTGAACAAAGCCATCGCAGACGGTGTGGACGACTGCTGCCAGTCTGGGCCAGAGCAGCTCTCCAGGGGGCTCTGCCATTTCCAGCCTTGTGAGAGCTGCCCACACGAGGTGAGTTTAAAGTTGTGACTGTTTCATTTCTGCTCTGTTCTTCTTCCGACATTTGTATTTTTGCTAGCTTTGCACCGCCAAGAGCTGGAGCAGTGTTGTGGTAATCTCCTGGAAAAACAGGCTATTTTTGGGCTTTCTCCATTATTAATGTATTAATAATCTAATTATCGGCTTTTCGAGGGTTCAGACCCAATCGCAGATGCTGAAACTCTTGGTCTGGGAACCTTTAAAGTTTATGTTGGGGGTGATGAGAAAGAATGTGGAGCTTACTGCTTTAGATGATTCATGTGTTTCCAGCAGTGCATCAATCAGATTGGGAACTAAAAATAACAAGCACAGTTTCCTTCAAGCGCGGTTATCCTATTCTTAAAGATAACTATTTGTTTTTAAGTCTTAATCATCTGGACATTAAGTCATAAATCAGTTAAAACTGTTTTTGTGTGCCTGAGTCTGTTGACATTCAAGCCACATACATATTTCCCATAATGCCATTGTTGTTTTAAATGTGATCACTGTTTGGGTGGTAGGATGCAGTAAGACTTCCTGTTGCCTAGTTTGGAAAAGGTAATTTTTTGCTTTTTTTTCCGTTCCTCACGCCCGAGTTGGTCTTTTACCTCCGTGTCTGTGATTTTATTCTCTGTGAGCTGTCTTACAGAAACACAATCACACTCACACAGAAACAAAAGCTGAACATTTCCCTCCTCTAATTTTAGCTGTCAGATTAAAACACAAAGGCCGTTTTAATTAGCACGTTCTCTGCTTTAAATGTTATTTTGACTTTTTGTCTTCTGTGGAATTGCTTGGAAAGACCAACTTCTCCCTTCAGGCTAATTATGATGTTTCAGGTCAGTGGGATTTTCCACCCTTCTGAACTCCTCTTTTTGCATTTCTTACCGATGAAATGTTGTTGCCTCCGAACCAATAGGATTTTGGTACCTGTCATCACCCCAGTTTTCAATTTTCAGCAGCTACTATAATGAAACAAATAATAAGATAAAATGAATCAACTCCTTTAGCCTTTAATCTGTTTTTTCATGGCTGCTGCAGTGGGTGATTCCATCATTGCATTAAGGTTCTGGTTTAAAAACAAAGTTCTGGCCCGTGTGATTGTTCCTGCATCTGCATGGATTTTCTACAGCTTCTGCATCAATTCCCCGCGGTACTATGACCTCCTCCTATAATCCATAGACATCCAGGCCACCTTAATTGATGCTTCCAATTTGCCCGTAGGGAAAAATGTGAGACAAAGGTTGTTTGTGTCAGTGTGTTTGGCCTTGTCCTGAAATCCGTCATCTACTGAGGACGATCTGTAAATGTCGTTATTGATAGTGCTACATTAGCATCTTCTGATCACTCCTGATGTTGTATTGAGCGAAACTTTATTCTGATGTTTGTTTGTGCCAGAGCATGGAGAACAACGCCACCTGCAGAGACCAGCCCACCATGGTGTCAAAGCCGTACTACAGGGTGGATCTCTTCAACAGGCAGATGACAGACGTCCTGCTCACGTCTCTACTGGTCACCACCATTGAGAACAAGACGGTCGCCCATATCGGCACCTCCACTGGACGCCTGCTACAGGTTCATCTTGATTCATGAAATTTACCTCAACTTACATGGGATGTAATAATAATCAGATGTGTTTTCGTTGACAGCTTGTTCTAACAAGATCCAGCCCCATTATCTTTGCTAATTACTCTCTTGTGGAGAACCAGAGGGTCTCATCGATCGCTGCTGTTTACTCATCAGAGTATCTTCTCTTTGTGGTTGGAGACAAGGTACAGCAAAATAGGCTTGCCTTTAAATAAGAGTAAAAGCATCATATCACACAGAGGTCTGTGAAGATGTACAATGTCGGAAAATGTCGAGAGCATGAAGCAACATTGGTGTCAGTTGAGCTCCAGCTTTATGTGGAGGTTAAACCATGTTCTTTCCTGCATTCCTGCCCAGTGCATGCTGGGATTGGTGTATCCCCTGTGACCTGAAGAATGACCCAGTGTCTAAAGAAAATCTATACATTTGGAAAGGACTGAGAGTAATCTCATAGGCCTTGTCGTGCATTTAATTCATTAAATCAATCTTCAATTGTCTTAGCTTGTTTGATTTCATAGGAAATCAATAGCTGTCTGTGCAATAGTGGTGGGTTCTCTTTTCCTGACTCTCTGCTCATTAGGAATATTGAGGAGGGTTTTTCATTCTATAAGTATTTTAATGATTATTTGATGGTTTTATATGTTCCCATGTCAGCATGTGACTTTCATAATTTTCTGTTTCAGATGATCCAAGTGCCCCAGAGAGGACCAGGCTGCCAGCACTTCCTCACCTGTGCCGTGTGCCTGACGGCGCCTAAGTTCATGGGCTGTGGCTGGTGCTCTGGCGTGTGTTCCTGGGAGAGCGACTGCGACCATCACTGGAGGAATGATTCCTGTCCTCCTGGAATCACGGGGGTGAGCCTTCCTTCAAGTCACAAACATAGAATTTCTTGCCAATAGTGTTGGACTGAAAAAAATCACCAGATGTAGAAGTCAATAAATGCACGTTTATTAAAAACTCATCAGTAAGTTAAATCTGATGAAAGAACAGCAAAAGTACCAAAAGGCAAAGAAAAAAGGGCTGGAGACTCCAGGGATTAGGGGAAAAAACTCAAAGCAGCTGCAAAGGCAGGCACAGGTTACAAAAGGTGAAACAAAACGTGCAGGGAACTGGAGACTGGCTGTCTCTCAGACAGAAAAAACAGGCATAACATGCAGAATTATCTGGAACCAGAGGGAAACCAGCTCCAGCCTTTGAAAGAGAATTGATTAGTCACTGGCTGCAGCTGGTTTAGATGCTCCTGCGGGACTCCTGGTCGGATGAGCCTGATGAGGGTCTCAAGAACAAGAATAGGAAGAAGAAACAGGGAGAGAGAGGATGAAAACACGTCACAGAATAACCCAGAAAAGCCAGAGCATGACAGACATGTATCTACTGACACAGTTCTTCCCCCGGACTGCTCCTCCTGACGGTCAGACAGAGCTGACGGTGTTCGGTTGGGAGTTTCAGTCCCCTTTGAGACCTGCCATCACTTCCAGAACCCACCAAGTGCGACTGGGACAAACCGCCTGCACCGTGCTTCCTGCCAAAAGCAATAACAGCCAGTGAGTAGACGTGCAGCTCCTGTTCTTCTTCATGAAAGCATTTATTTCTGTTGATTTTTAAACAGACTTGTTGCAGCCTGAGATCAGAACTCAGGGTCGTGGTATTAAAAACGAGTGGCACACATGCTGGCCTCATAGCCTTGCACAGTTTTCTGTTCCTAGCAGGGATTAAAGGCTCCAAACCCACCCTGGACCAACCTCTGTGGGTGGTCAAAATTTTCCTGACCCTATGAGACGCATAAACGGTCTTAGTTTTCCTCTCCTATAATGTTCATGTCCAATAATTTACTACAGAGTAAGTAAAGGTGAGACGTTGTGGAAGTTTGAATATTGATGTTACAACAGTGTTTTGTCTTGCTTCCTAGTCTGGTTTGTAAGATTCGCATAGGGACGATGGAGCTGTTCAGACCCGTCAACATAACAGTCGAAGTGCACGAGGACAAAGCGGAGGGACGCTACTCTATTGACGGGAAGGCGGAAATGTCGGGATTCACATTTGTGGTAACGATCACTAGAGTTGCTACTATTCAATATCTTCATCAAAGGTGATAACAGCAGAATAAAATCCCTCCAGATACCCAACATCACTGAAATCCAGCCCAATTACGGGCCCCGTATTGGGGGAACACTCATCACAGTGACTGGATCACACCTGGATTCTGGGAAGACCAGGAAGGTCACGCTCAATGAAGTGCTTTGTCCGATAAAGAGGTCTGAATGTCTCCCTGTAGCTGGTGCATGAGCTGGAAGCCTTACATAGTTGCTAAGCTAAGCTAAGCTAAGCTAAGGAGAAGAGTTTATGGCCACATTTTACTACAGTGGGGCAGTAAGCGAACATTTTTGTGTGGAATAATTAAAGGGATTGACTTCCATAGACTGACCTGTCTTATACAGAGTATATTCTAAATGCTGACGTCTTTTTTGTGTAGTACAGTAGGCTTAGCTTGTAATTAACATTCCTCCATCTCTCTGCAGAGTCACGCAGCCCAAAGGCAACGTGTCCTCCATCATTTGTCTGTCCCAGCACATCTCAGAGGTCAGGGATGTTCCGCTGAGCGTCTTCATCGACAAGTCCCCCATTCTTACCACAAAGGTGTTTTATTATAAAGAAAACCCAACGATCACAGCCGTCCTGCCCGACTGTAGCTTTGATAGGTAAGTCGGTAATTTTCTCACCGGACACTCAGTTTGTCTGTTCGCCGGCCCAAAATAACCAGTTGTTTGTCTGAATTGCAGGGGTTCGAAGATTGTGATTGAGGGGGAGAACCTGGACTCTGTTTATCGCACTATCGTCCGCTTCAAACCCAATGAGAGCCATTTAAAGCCTGTGACAAGGGTACAGTGGTCACCATAATGCGCTGGACATACAGTAGATACAAATTAAAGCAGTTTTTAGAGTTACTTCATTTGCCTTTAGCTCCCTGCTGTGTTTATAAACCTGTCGGCCAGTCCAAATGTTCCGCTCCCCGACCAGAAAGGTTTATGTTGTGTGTTTTTGTGTTGCATCGTCGTGTCTTAAATATTCCATGTGCCTATAATTTTTGGTGTTTTGCGTAACTGAGGTGACATCATACTTTTCTCTTCAGGAGTGTGTTGGGAATTCCTCTCCAACGAAGATGGAGTGTTTCACGCCAGAGTTTCCCAGGGACGAGACGGAGGAAGGAGAGCTTTCCTTCGACATGGACGGGGCTTTGGGACTTTGGAATAAGGAGTTTTCCTACCACCCCTACGGCCAGCCCATACCGTTTGAAACAGAGGGACACGTGCTGAGTTTGTACCCGGGGTTTGATGAAGTATCGCTACATGTGAGTGAGCCCACCGAGGCAAGAATTAAAGCGACACCGTGACATCCATCAGAGTAGACGTGATCCTCGTGCCGCCTCTGTTCCCAGCATCAGAAGCTGAATCTGGTGAGCTCCTGCATGACCATCGTCATGACCATGGCTGGTGTCAACTGTGATGCTAAAGTCCTGGACAATGAGATCACCTGCAGGATCCCCAAAAACATGAGCATCCCCAGTGAAGGGCTGCCAGTGAAGGTCGGGCAGAGTAGCGGGCCAAATTGAAATCCTTCATTTCTCCTGACCGGCTCGTGTCAGACAGAGAACACAGCCAGGGTCAGTGTAAACAGCTTCGATAATTATTAAGCTGCCGTTTTCTTTTTTTTGTCTCTGGACTTTGATTTCCAGATTTCCATCAATGGCCAGATCCACAACGTGGGCACGGTGGTGAGGGTCAGCAACCACTACATGGTGGGCATCGTCCTGGGGATCCTGGCTGCTCTGGTGGCAGGGGCGGTGCTGGCCTTTCTGGTCATGAAGCACCTCAGGAAGAAGAAGAAAGGTGGGCCGCTGTCCTCCCTCTGGACCTTGGCCTGACCTGGGAGATTTGTAATTTGTGGAAGTCTTTCAACTAGAACATCTTTGTCACCGCTGAGGACGTACAAGTGTTCCTCCGCAGAGTTGATGATTAAAAAGAGTTATGAAATCTTTTTCAGCTATGATGATAGAGAACCGGCTGTCACAAACTGCCACCCGCTCCGGTGCCAATAATGTAGAGATGATGCCTGTTGGAGACTACAGAAGAGGTGGCTGTACATCTGTGGGATTTCCTCTGACACTTATGGACCCCTCCTGTTGGACCTTTAAAGGACATCTTACACCTTGTCTTGTCTTTTACTAGTGGCGACCCTGAATCCTCCCACGCCCCTGTCTGGATCGGCGGGCTTCCCAAGCTTGGCTTATGCTACTGGCAGCATCGATCCCACTCTCACCCCTCTCATTCCCCCAGACAAAATCTCCATCTCAAATTTTAGGCCGGAATTGTTGGAAGAGGTGAAAGATGTTCTAATTCCTGCAGAGATGCTTGTTGTGCAGCACCATCGAATCATAGGAAAAGGTATAAAAGTTCACAACCGTTTATCTGAAACAAAATGGGCCTCGTTTGTGCAATCGTATAATCTATCTATCTATCTATCTATCTATCTATCTATCTATCTATCTATCTATCTATCTATCTCTATCTATCTATCTATCTATCTATCTATCTATCTATCTATCTATCTATCTATCTATCTATCTATCTATCTATCTATCCATCCATAGGTCATTTCGGAACTGTCTATCACGGCTACTTTGCAGACTGCAACAGCAGAGAAATCCACTGTGCTGTCAAGTCTTTAAATAGTGAGCAACATCTGTTTCTTTGATCTTGCGTCGGCTTTCTTCAGATTGTTTACCTTTAAATGGAATCCTTTCTATATGTATAATTCATCAGGAATAACAGATGCGGAGGAAGTGGAGCAGTTCCTGAAGGAGGGCATCATCATGAAGGGCTTCCATCACTGTAACGTGCTCTCTCTTCTCGGGATCCTTCTGCCTCAAGAAGGGCTCCCTCTAGTGGTGCTGCCCTACATGAAACACGGGGACCTGCGGCACTTCATCCGCTGTGATAAGAGGGTGAGGAGAGGAGAGGGCGGCTAAACTAAAACCATGGAAATGAAACTAAAACCATTTGGTCATTACTGTGCAGCTTTTCCAACTGTTTTGATTCAGCCTTTTTTCTTTTTTAATCTGTTTTGGATTGGCTTTAGAACCCTACTGTGAAGGATCTGATCGGCTTCGGGCTGCAGGTTGCCACGGGAATGGAATATTTGGCCCAGAAGAAATTTGTGCACAGAGATCTCGCTGCACGCAACTGCATGTAAGTCACGGACATGTGGGGAGCAGCAGCAGCGGCATCTTTCCCACTAGGCGCAAAAATGCTGTTTCATTTTCTGGGTTCAGGCTGGACGAGTCGTACACGGTCAAGGTGGCAGACTTTGGCATGGCCAGGGATGTTTTGGACAAAGAGTATTACAGCGTTCAGAATCACAGGAAGGCGAAGCTGCCCGTCAAGTGGATGGCCATCGAGAGTCTACAGACCCAAAAATTCACCTCCAAATCAGATGTGGTGAGAATTTGGAGCACAACCTGATATAAGAGAGGAAGATGCTCCACTGATACAGTATGTCAGCAGGCTCAAGCCTGAGAGTTCCTGTAAAGACTCTTCCCTCCCTCTCTGACGCAGTGGTCCTTTGGTGTTCTGATATGGGAGATGCTGACCAGAGGAGCGAGTCCCTACCCAGACGTGGACCCATATGATATAACACATTACCTCCTGAGGGGCAGGAGGCTTCCGCAGCCTCAGTTCTGCCCTGACCCTCTGTAAGAAAGACATTTTGTAAATATATATGTCATTTCCATTTTATTATGGATTTATATACTGCAGTAATGGGATTTTTAATTTGAAAAGAACAAAGTTCCCACACTAGGATGATGTTAGACGGGCCACTCAATGTCAGAACTGTACAGTGGCTCCTGACGAGAGTTTCTTTGGGAGTTAATGTGTACGTTTTCTTGACGCTTTGGAAAACACTGTAAGTGGGGCTCCTATAGGGCTCCTCACTAAGGAATAACCAGCATGTCGTACTGCTGTAATGATAAATCTGTTCACTGTAAGTTTTTAAACACTGACTTACAGGCTGACAGTGAATAAATCATCCATTTCAATTCTTTGTCAACTCAGGCTTTATGATACGGCCCTCATGGGTTAGGAAACGTGTCGCCCAAGGATGGATGTAGAGCACCATATGGCACCTTTAAACACATACGGTGACCTCTTTGAAAACAAAGTCAAGAAAAACACAGCTGCAAACCTTTCAAAATGATTAACACTTATTTCTGTACAGCAGTGCAATTTTATTTCCTTTTTAATTTGTTGCTTTCTCAGATTTGTGCCTTGCTGCCAACTGGTTCCAATTAGCATCCTTTCATTTATCGTAATAATAAAACCAGCCTTGTTGTTTTTAGATGCATTGGGATGAAACGGTTGTCTGACTTGAAATAAGTTAAAATGATGGGAAAAGAAACATGCTGACAATATGTGACACTGCGGTTCCTGTTGTGCTTCCAGGTATCGCATCATGCTGCAGTGCTGGGACCCCGATCCAGAGCTCAGACCCAGTTTTGCTACTTTAGTGTCAGCTGTGTCCGTCATTCTGTCCAATCTGGAGGGAGAACACTACATCAGCCTGAATGTGACCTACGTCAACCTGGACCACGCGGCCCTAACCTACCCCGCCCTCACCGAGTC
Organism: Takifugu flavidus; assembly: GCF_003711565.1. Taxonomy (NCBI): domain Eukaryota; kingdom Metazoa; phylum Chordata; class Actinopteri; order Tetraodontiformes; family Tetraodontidae; genus Takifugu; species Takifugu flavidus. The sequence goes on along the minus strand of NC_079523.1, from coordinate 2,449,645 downwards.
CGCTGACGAGTACGACTCCACGGATGCTGAGGATTCTGGATCGGCGTCTTCCTGACCTGCTCCTCTCTGCACTTAAACTTGTACCGCTGCTAATAAAGGGAGCACAAAACACCTCAGTCAGCCGTGACCACAGATCATCCTAGATGAACTAAGTACAGGGACGTTAGAAGGAGTCTGCAGCCCAGCGGAGCTCGTTCACTCCTGCAACAATGTGACAGTCAAGGGCGTCGACAGATTCAAAAGAATCTAAAAGTATTCATTAGACATTTGGTTTCTGTGTTATTTTGTACTAATAAAGCATCCATCCTCGCCTTGACTGGCTCAACAGCGCTAGAACCAAGCTATTTGTGAACATTTCTTATGTTAGCAGCTAATTAACAACACTAATTTGTTAGACTTTCTTCAGAACAAATACAGTTTAAAGGCTTTCAGGCACATTTATGTGAGCGACAGATCTTGTACTTTACCCTGGATCTGCAGATTTTTAATCGGTGTTAGAGTAAACATTACAAATTATTTTTATTACGACAAATAATTCTTTTCCCATGTCTGTGTAGGAGGTTGAGGCAGTTGCAACTGGGGAGGCAACATTTCCCCCTCTATCATAGTGTTGCTGAGGGTTCCAGCAGTGCAGCGCATGTCTAATTATACTGAGATATTTGCTTCTAATTAGTTTACAGAGATGCAATTGTTCCGTCTACTTTGGATCATATTGACCATAAGGTTCTCATTTAACGTCACCAACTTTCTTGCGCTCCTGACACACTGTTTTCAAGATAGTTTAATAAATTAAGATATTTATTTGTTTATAGATTTGTTCCCATGCTGTTGAGTAAATTTGAGAATTTATTCAAATTTAAATCTGCTACTTGCTGTTTTTATTGGACCAGACGTCCACCAGGGGTCAGTATTCTGCCACAAATGATGGTGATACGCGTCAACATACAACACAAACACTTTTTGCATAGTAACACAGCAACACAAGATCTCAACCTTAAACCCATTTAAAAAAAACAAACAACACAGTTCCTCTGCCCATCACTTTTTACTTTAAACACCTGACAATAAATGACTGCGTTTTCCAACCCACCCATTAACAGGTTTGTGGTGCACACACCACAGCACAGATGTCTCTCTCCCTCTCTCACACATGCAAACGAACATACAAACCACAGAGAAATAAACATAAGTCTTCTCTCTTTTGTGCTGCCAAGACCAAAAGTCAATCCCTGCATGGTGGACTCTTTCATATGCCAAAGGCGTGTACAGCCACTGAGGCCAGCAAATGTGTGTGTGCGATCGTGAAGCTCTTATGTAGCAGACGGCAGAAACAAAAGCCACGAGGTGTCTTTTTCCTTTTTCTCGCCTCGTCTCTCCCTGTTGGCACTTTGGGAGCCATGAAAAAGGTGCACACTTCTTGTGCAAAAGGCCGGTCACCGCTACTCTCAGTGTCTATGATTTCCAGCATCCTGGCCATCAGGCTCCATGCACGAACGCTCCTCTTCTGTACCTTTATTTAGCTGTATATTTATAGTCCGTGACAGCTGGTGTCCGTTGTTAGGAGAGCAGTAAATATTTAGACATCCTATGTGTAATATGACTGCGTCATTGCAGGCTCTATGAATAACTACTGCTCAAACGTGTCAGAAGTGTTCAAAAGTTTGGAAGGAGAAGAAGGAACGTGTGAGACCTGTGTTACCTGTAAGAGCTGGGCTAAATATTTCTGTTGATGGCAGAAGCTCACAAAAAGGAGGACCTGGAGCCAAACTGGGAGTCCGTTGGGTTTCAGCAGGACTCCGTGTGAAAGGTGTCCTGTGAAAAACCCGATGTGACCACCACGTAGGCCCCTCATCTTTTATTTCCCAGCAGGAAACAGTCCAAATGAGCGGAGACAGACACGGGTTCACCTGTTAGCCTGGGCAGATTCCTTCTGTCCATCTTTAGTGGCTGATCCTGGATTCATCTGCAGTTGTTAAAAGGACTAAAAGGCGCATAAATTAGATGCAAACATCCTGCAAAATGAGCCCTACGAGGTTTTAATGTGCTCAGTTTTGCAACCTTGCACTTTCATCTCAACACAACCAGCAAATTACCGACTTTACGAGGGACTCAAAACCGTTTTGGCAATATTAAAGTGCTCGGCCTTTAAACGGAGGCTTTTGAGAAAGGAAAAAAGAACAAAATATTGTTGCACCTCTTTTGTTCCTAATTGTTACCTCCGGCTCTCAGTGCTACTGCATGGTTTGTTTTTTTTAATTTGCTGATTATTATGTAATGAGGAAATACCTTGTGGCTATATGCTAAACACCTCAAATGGCAACAAATGAGGTCAGTCGGAACATATGTCACTATTAGTATCTGGACTCTGCGCCTCCAAGTAAAAGTGTGAAAAAAGGGGTTTAAGAAATGTAAACTGTTCTTTTACTGATCTTTTTAGCTGTAGGTGGCGCTGCAGTGGTGCGCTGATGTGTGAAATGATAATTAAAAAAAATCTATATTGTGATTTACATTGCAATGAACATTTTCATCATGCTAATGAATAAAAGTGACCATGTTTAAACAGCAAAATTCTCCTCAAGCGGGATGAAACCCATTCATGTTTACGCTGTTTACTCCTACTTTTCCGGGATCAGTTTATGGTATTTCGTATGTCCACCTACACATCAACACTTCCCAGTTGTCCCTGTGGGATTATGCTGAGTGACAGTTCAGCCTGCCCAGATTAGCTCCGACTCCTCTGAAATCCCAGAATCTTCCAACACTCTTTCGTGGCCTCCCAGAAATCCTCCCAACGCCCACACCTGAGATTTAACTTTTTCCTGACACCTCCTGGCTGAGGCGTCCTCCAAAAGGCTCCGTCTTCAGCTGCAGTGCCTCCTCCATCACTACCGTCATGAACATGTGGGAGCTTTCAGGGTTAGGGGACCCCTGAAGGACCACTTGGAGACAAGTGGTGGCTTCCATCTTCCCCACCTGGCAACCCTCCACTCACACACTCCTCCTCTACCCCCCCAACGATCTGCAGGACTTTTGATTATGAAGTTGTGAAAAATCCTTCAGTCATTCCCACTTCTGCCGACTTGAAGCCCAACGAGCGGCAGCAGAGGAGAGGGATGTGTTGCTAGGCCGATGCGGGTTCGGCATTAGGAGGAAGAACTTCTCTCTCAGGGGAGACCTGGTCCACATCAATGAGGCATTAATAATTTACACTTGTTTTGTTTTTCAGTTGGAGAAAAAAAATCAAACTTTGTCCAACCTGTGCTGACAGCAGAAAACAGATGTGCTCTGTCCAAGAGCAGCTCCTGAGCTTAAAACATCATGATGTTAAAAATATAGATTTTAATGCTTCCCAGGAGGTCTTTTTTTGCAGTATTTTTTACCTGCAGGACATGGCATAGGTGTATGAGATCATTCCAGACTTGGACAACAGAGACTTTACAAAGCAAAAGCATTTTTAAAAGAAATCTATCATCCATCCTCTATAACACAGCAGGACAATCAAATACTGAGAGACTGACTTACTGCTTCTCAACTTTTAATGTTGGACTTCCAGCTATCCAGACTGAGAGCAAAGCAGGGGGATTAATGATTTCCTGTCCCCATTAATCTTTATCAGGCTGTGGCAGGCTTCCCAGGTGTCCACAGGGAGAAGTAAATTGTAAACTGGAGAGCAGAGATCTCAGTCCTTCAGGTCCATTCACACCTCCGCCCCGGAGTGCAGACTCTATTAAATTGTGGTGTGTGGAAGGTGCATTTAAGTGGTCGGGGTCCTGCTGGAATATGTAATAATGACAGCATGCTCCGATCACTCTGTTGCACCAGTAATAGAAAGTCATGTTTTTTCCTTTATATAGCGCCTGCGTCATGTCAGCACACAGGAAGAAAAGGGCGGCAGCAGGTCGGAAAGAAGCATATCGGGCCATGTTGGGTTTCCACTTCTTTTGGCACTTTTGTTGATTTATTACCTGAGCTGGGAGGTTCCGTTAAAATCAGCTCCTGTTGCTCTCATTTGTTGCAGGAATTTCAATCAATGGATGAGGAGCTGATGCCGTAATAACTTTCTGTTTATGATATAAGGAAAAATGAGAGGGAATCCCAAAACAACAGGTTAGACCAGCTGAAGGCACCCTGCAGCCGAGCCCAAATCAGTTAATATTATTTTGGTTGCATTTTGCATGTCTCAATGTTTGCAGGCATTAAATCACAGAGGTTGTTTTTAAAGTCAACATCTAAAACACAGCTGGGAAGATATAATTCATATCACCTGAATAATTTAAGCAAAACGCCTCCCGAACAGGATCTTGATTAGTGCTTGTCCTTTTGACGGGGGACACGTGCAACATCTGAAATGCATTTAAAAGAAATGGGTTAAACACACTGTGAGGGGAACAGCTACCACTTGGAGACATTGTTGTTACATTTTATTGCTGAAGAACTCCTCTAAAAATCCTTTTGGACACTGTGAAGTGATATTACCACCCTGGAAAACTGAGCCGAACCTATCAAAAAAAGACTCTTTTTCCATGCACGCACTGTAATAAAGCTGAGTTTCTTGTCTTGGAAGATATTAACTTCTTTCTTTATGTTTCTGAAAGCACCAGCAGTAAAAGAATGCATGAAGCAGGAGACTGCTGAGATAATGTACAGATAATCCCCTCAGTGGATATAAATAGTTGCAGGTAAAGACATTTTTTTATTAAAGCAAATATTGAGTCGCTGTTTGTTTAGTCCCAGGTTCATCCATCTTCTTGTTTTGTCACTAAGGAGGTGACAAAACTTTATTTTCTCTCTTTAAAACTACATTTTTTTTGTTTTCAACATCTGGGTTATTTTCTGATCTAACACAAAAGCCTTTTATAAAAAAAAACCAACAGATTTCCCAAATAGAGCTTGATATAAACCTCGAACCTGGACGCTCATGAAGTATTAATGAAGATCCTGTAAAACACTGTAAAACTTTAAAGGTTTATTTTCTCTGGACAGAATGGGCCTTTGGGCCACTTTTCCTCAACACACAGCATTAAACAAAAGAAGCAATATGACATTGTGGGAAAAAAAGGAAACCACTAATTTAACTTTGAAAAAAAAAGTTGGACCAAGAGACAGAAAACAAGACAAAATAAGAAAAGAAAAAAAGAACAAGAGTGGAAAAGTCTACCCCACAAAAACAGGTATTTCAAAGTAAAACTATTGAATGAAAACCATTTTCCCAACCCCAAACAAATCAGACGTCTTTGTTTGGCCATCAGAATAAAAATGGAAGAACAGCTTCCAGCGTGTCGGCGGCTGGTTCCAGGTTCCAAAGACAGAGTTCAATTATGGACGTCTTTGTCCCTGTCCTGTTCCTTCAGCCCCGCATTGTGTCTCCTCACGGCTCGAGCAGAAAGAGTGATAAGCCCGTCCTAACGGACACCAAGTGGTGTGCAGGGTGATAACTCTGCAGCACAATGGGGGGGGCGAGAGAGCACATATTTGGCTCATCTGTGTAATTGTCACGCTCGGTAATGGCGGCTTTCGCCTATTGTGCCTCCAGCTTTGATGGAAATTTCTTTTCGCCCCTTCATCTTCCACGTGCGTTATCTCAGAGGGACCTGCTGATGTGAGAGACAGCCCAATTTCCTCCAGTAATCATATTATCATAGCAGTTCATTTGCTCCGGTTAGTGAAGTGACGCCATTAGGCTGGCTCGGCTTTAACGGGTTCGACTCGACTTCTCGGTAACGGCCGAGTAAAAACCGTCTCCTGAACTATCAGATGCATCCTAGTTTCGAGTACTTATTTCTTTTAAACAGCTATAACTCTGCAAATCTAAAGATGTTCAAGCAGCCGGCGTCAGACTCTTCCCTCTTCCTCAGAAGAGCGAGACAGGTCTGCACACACCAGGGTGTTTTTAATGCATAGCAAACTCTCCTCTCCCCAATCCTCACACCCCGAACCACCCGAGCAACTGTTTACCATTCATGCTGATATATGTAGGTCTTGTATATTTCATGCTTTTGTGATCGGAGGTTCCCATTCGTCACCAGGAACACTGTGTCCTTTTCCTGCTGACTAGGGCGGCGCACAAACCTCATGAAGAAATCATCCGTCTTGCAAATCCTCCCAGCTTGTCACTTAGCACACTCTGCTTGCTGTCTATAATCAATAACCCATCAATGAGCACCACGTCCGGGGACAGCAATCTAACTGCTCTTCTTGTTTTCCCTCTTTTCTGCGCGAGAGTGCCGCGGCGGCACCAGGCCGACGCTCTACCTCGCGCCGGCATCCATTTTTAATCATCGTATCTGGCCTCGCCGCTGCTCATCAAGTGCCCCGGCCTGCTGTCAGAGTCAGGGCTTGCAGAGAAGGATGAGAGCTCTTACTGCTGCGATGTGGAAATAGATGTGCCTTCACAGCTGCCCACCTCTCCTGCGTGTCTCTGGAGTGGCGCACTTTGTGACTGTTACATAAGGCGCTCGCAGCAGGCTCACATTCCGCTAACGTGCCCCTCGATTTGCTGGATCTCTGTCTAGGATTTTTCTTTAACAGCGTTTTCCTATGAGGACGGTGGAGGCCGCAGGTAAACGCCGTGACCTTACATTAAAGAGGCGTCACGTGTTGGAGACTTCCCGTGGTTTCGGTGCGCGCCTGAGTCAACGCTGGAGATCGCAGCAGATGGTGCCGCCTCTGTAGTGGGCTCAGCGGGGGGCTTCCATGGGACGCCGCAGACCTTTCGTCAGTGTCAATAATCCAGAGCAGGTCTGGTGGTTGGAAGGTGCAGATGGAGAGACGCCACCTGTGACGCCACTGCTTTGGGATGAGAGTTTACATGAGAAATAATATGAGAAGTAATAGAGATGGTCTCTAATCTAGACAGCGTTTGTGTGTGTGCATCTAGCGTGCCATCAAACATGGCGGTGCATCTACAGTGGTACGTGGGGGCGGGGCATCTAATGAGCGATTATACTGTATATGTATTCAATTATACTTACAGAATGTACTATGTAAACATATGACCATCCCATGCCATCTAATGTCTCAGTTAGCCCCCCGCAGTGCAAATACTCTCCCTTCATGCTTTGCTAATGTTACAAATGATCCAAGTGGAAATGCACCATCAAACCGACGGCTCTGCATATTTAATTAAAGCAACAGTGTCCAGAAGCTGTTACTGCTGACAGCTGTGGCGCTGCTAACCACAGCGCTCATGGAGGTCCAAAAGTGAAACTTTCTTTTAAAAAAGAAAGGTGAGTGATGCGTTTGGATGTTTAAAAATGTGATATCCCGACGCTTTTCACTGGCAGAAGACGAGGTAATGCCAACCATCCCTGCGCACAGGTGGCAGCCAACGCCTCAGGAGCCGAATACAGCAGCGGTTGTCATGGAAACAGATGACAGATTGATACAGACAGGCTTACAGCAGATTGGGGCCCTGTGGTCCAGCGTCTTTCATCTCCTTAAACATAAAACGTCTGCAGTCAGGGGACCAACTGGGATCCCAATCGAGCTGCGCTGACGTCAGCGTCGTTAAGGGGAAAACGCAGCAAATTATGCAGAATATGTAGCAAAGTCATGAGATGTGAGACTCCAGCAAATGACAGTGGCTTCTAAAACTAACGTAAAGCTGCAGCTCCTTCATCGGTGCAGCGGGAATTTGCATAATAATTACAACATGGCGAGGACGGTGAGGGAGGGAGGACAGCAGAACAAACTCTTGCCAGTCGAATAAGTGTAATTTAGCGTACAGTAAAAATAGCTGCCGCTTCCCCGGTCAGGCAACTATTTTGTTGTCTCACCACTCAATTCATAAAGCCTCTCGCAGCGTCTGCAGTGCTGCCGGTTGAGAGATCCTTTATTATTAGCACACTAAAATAATATATGCTAATATATGCACATACATGCATCATAATATAAGGACAATTAAGCCATAAATACATGCAATTAGTCATTTTAGATTATTTACAATTTGGTGTGATTGTAATATTTTCATTTATGGCTGATACATTGACATGTTGTTCATATATTAGGAATTCTAAAGTATTTAAATACCTCTCCCCCCCCCTGTAAATTTGCAGTGATGGAACGCACTGCAGAGAAAGATGTAACGCTCCAGCCACAGGAACAGACCTGTGCAGGTAGCCGTTCAGGCCGTTTATTCCAAGATGCTGTCAGCAGTCTGTAAATCAGGCCGCGGATACATTATTCACAATGAACCTGGAGCTGGCGTTCATTTGCCCGTCAGCTTCCTGAGCCCATAAGCAAAGAAAGAAAATAAGATCAGCATTCTTCAAACTGCTTGCTGGGAAGAAAAGGTAAATTTGACAGCGTTTAACTTTCTACAGTCACACAGCTAAATTATTTAGGATGCTTTTGTTCTGTTTCTCATTGTGTTGGTTGAGAAAAGGCATTTTAGCTGAGCTCTACTGCCTGAAAATAAATCCGACAGGTGAGATACGCCGTTTTCGATGGGGTGGAATGTTCTAAAGCTATATTAGCACGTGTTGCACATTAGCTTTTAAGAAGAATTCACATCATTCCATCTGTGGTCAGCAAACTGTTTTGAATTGTGGATATTGAGTGAGATATCGTGAAAGTGATTGACATAACCTGATAATAAAAATGCAAATGAGCCCCGCCATGAAATTACATTTGGATTTACCCTATCAAACACATCTATAATGCAAACATAAGCTTTGAAGTCTCCTCTCTGACATTTAATTATTCTAATTAGAGCCATAGTTATTTCTTAATACTGGTTGGCTGTGTTTGCGTTAACATGGTTACACAACATTTAGAAATGTGGTATTGATTGTTGTTGCCACATCCGGATTTCTCCATGACTGAATATCAATGAGATGGCGAAATAAACCTTTAGTATATACATACATACATACATATATAAAACCCCCTCAATTCTTTAAAAAGACCAAATATTGAATTAGACTATCATGAACTGTGCTTCTGAAAACCCTTCTGTGGAATTGACGATTTCCAGCAGCGTGAACATCTTTGAGGCTCTTTATCCGACGCCGTGTGTGATGCTAATAAATAATTCACAAGAGTAAAGCTCCACCTCATTTGTAAGTTTGGCTTCAGCTTTCTTTTCGCTCTGCATTCACAAAACGTATCTGCAAACACACACACGGACACACACAGACACACACACCAATTAAAATGGTGCATTCGCCCCAAAGCTGCAGCGTGTGCGTGGATGCGCTAACGAGCACCTTGTCCCTTTTACGTTCATTTACCCCAACACTTAAGTTATTCCTCAAAAGCAAATAAATGCAATTAAATTATTCGACTTGGTTTAGACGGTGCTGATTATTCCTGCTTTTGGAAAACAGACTGGACTTAAGCACGCCAACATGCTAACGCGTGTCTAATGTGGTCAGATCAGGGATCAGGCCGGGAAGCTTTACACTGTGAATGACGACGCTGTTGAGCCCAACAACATGATTGTATTAGTTGACAGTTTTAGAGAGCAATTCTACGTGTTGTCACCGTCGTAAATCCAATTTGTTGGTGTCACCAGGGGCCGAGGGTCGGACCATAAATCATTTCACTTCCACCAAATGAAATCTCTGATTACTCAGATGCAGTTTGGAAGTGTGAAATGCATTCAAGCGCGACAGCCTGTATGTGTCACACTGACGTCTGCTTCAGTTTGGTCTAAATTTTATATTGGTGTATCACTTCATGTGTTGGATTATGCAAATGTAACGACAGGATTTATGTGTTTACTGAATACTTGGATGTGTTTGAGCGGTCTGGAACGTTGCGGTTTTATAGCAAATACAAATTACATACATTTAAAGAAACAGAGCTCAGATATTTATTCATTTTATTGTTGTTTAATCGAGTTTTCTCCACACTATTCCACCTGGAACAGTGTTTTCAGCTGCCCATGGATAGCATGGTGGCTGTGGAGACAGACACACAGACTGACAGAAATTCACTGACACAAAGGGACACAGAGTGGCCACATAATGTAAAGGCCATGTTTTCCAACTGGGAGTGGAAACCGGAGAGCCGAGAGGGAAGCACACTGACCCTGGAGCCTCCTGCAGATTCAAGCCATGTTTCATGAGCTCGACCCACCACTGGGATGTAGAACTTCTGCTCATACTGTTGCCCAAAGGCCTAAATTAAAAGCACCAAAAACATAAACTAGTAACTCAAGTAAGAAATAACAAGGGATTAAACAGGGATGTGGTAATTTGTGAAGTGATGGATCGCCCCTCGACCACATCTAGAGGAGTAATTTTGGTGCTAATTCAATTTTGGATGAATTCTGTTTCTGCAGGCTAACGAGAAATGTTAGCGCACACACACACACACACACACACACGCACACTCTCGGCTTTTAATGAAGCCCACTGCATCTAAAGCAACAGAAATTGCATAAAGTTGCATGATGATAAAGACTGAACAAAAACTCACAGAGAGCCAAAGAGAAGAAGAGAGAATGTGCGTGTGTATGTGTGTGTGTGTGTACTTCTTCCTGAACACATTTATTGAGGCAAAACATTTAAACACAATCCGATTGTAGCTTTCACATCTCATTTTAAGCCGTCAGTTAGCAATTGAGCTAACAGCTGCGGCAGCAGCAGAACATCTGTTGGCTTAAATTACCCCAGTCAAGCTCGCCAAGGGCATGTAATGCATGATAAACACACAGATGCCGCTCAGAACACTTTTACTCCATGTGTTTACTCCAAGTACCCATTGATTCCTGTTTGCTCTGTAAAAACGCAGAGTGGTTTCAAGTGATGTGTCAGAACACTTGTTGTGTGAGGTGAGAGCGGCTGTACAGTGAACGTCCTTAAATATGTAAATGTGACACTCGGTACCATCCTCCACGACACATCACGATGTGTTTGTCTCCTAAAATGTTCTCTTTGTGGTGTGCTTGTTACCAAGGTAACTGCTGTTTTCACAATGGGGATGTGTAGGATGCCAGCAGAGATGCCAGAATTTGGGTTAGTATAGATAACCAGGTTTTACTTCCACATTGGAACAGATTGGAAAAATGAACATGTTGTAGTAAGAATCTGCAACCACCGGCGTTCACTGCAGAAGGGTTTTTTTTCCCCCTTCTTGCGGATGGAGTGCAGAATAAATGTTGTAAATAATGAATTAGGATCAGCAAGACTCGTAGTACGTATTGTGTGTGCTTGCAGAATCGACACCCCAGGCCAAATTTCAGCTCTTCTGAAATGCTGCAGCCGTTACATAAGCTTCAGTGGGTCATAATGCAGGTTTACTCACAAATGTGGGGAAAAAAAGCAAAATCAGAGAAAACTTCTTGTTTTTCTTGTCAAGACTCCAAGAATAATTCCTTCGTTAAACCTCAGAATTAGCCATTGTTGGTCTCTGTGATCAAGGCAGCGCCCAAAAGCAACTTGTTAGGTTAGTTCCCAAAACAGGTCTATGACAGTATCCACGTGCACAAGTATCCATTTACCTACTTTAACATTTTATTCGAAGCAAACGTGAAAAGAAACGTTTGAATAAAAGCACCACATTTCCAAGAAGTTTGTAAGGATTCTTAGTCATGTTATAACAGGTACCTATAACAATTTTGACTACAGGGCTAAACCACAGGGGTCTTTACGACAGAGGACGGGTGTTTCACTGAATTATTCATCCCAGTCAGGCCAGTTTAAACATTAATGGGTGAGTGGGAGTTCCTCTCAGCACCTCCCAGGGGGACATAAAATAGTTGAGAGGACAGTCTAATTGCTAACTCTTGTCCAGTAGGACTCTTTAATTAAAGCGAGTAAGAGAACGTTGGATTTTCCTCAGAGTGCAGCCCGTCGACCTCTGGAGACTGGGACCGTCTGACAGGCAAAGTGGTTTCCGTATGGCCTGCACGCCCGCTCAGTCATGTTAAAATTACATGCAGGGATAATGCCTTTGACGACATTAAAGCATATTAACTGAGTGGGAGCTGATGTTTCAATCAGTTCGCAGCATGTCCCTGAACGTCACGTGTCACAGCTGCTGCGAGACAAACCCTGACGTCTAATCTAATCTTTGCTCGCTATGGTGGAGATTGCTGAATGTTTGGTGGGTTCTTTAAGGTTCTTTTGGCGTGCTGACCTCTGTTCAGATCTCATTTGGCATTTGGTGCAGTTAACAAAGGTCAAACCTCAGACATGAAGTGCGAGTCTGATTTGTAAAAGGTTGGGAAAAGCCGGGAACTGATTCCACTTTCTCATCTCCAGATTTCTATCAGATCCTCTCAGGTAATTAACACATTTACCTCAAATCACTTCAAGTTGCCCTCGTATGAGTCGTTACACCGGTTTTGTCCTTCCCACGTGAAGAGATCGGCCGTATTCAGCGTCTAAATCTGAGTGTTGCTTTATGTAACTGTGGCCAAACCTGAGTAATCACACCGTGCAGTCATTAATCTGACAGAAGTGTGATGAAAAGCACTCACGTCAGCCCTTCCCCTCATGCAAGGCATTAGTACCTCAACCGCCACCTCCGCTTCACAGGTCTGCCTACCCTCAGATCCTCTACCTACCCACCTGCCCACCCACCCCAAACCGACGTGCATATCTGGCCCTCCTTAACGGCCTCTGTTTCCATGGCAGCGGGCAATCAATTGCAGAACTCCAATCTATTTGGGAGATGCATTGATCTCCCCCATTTCCAGCCTTCATCATCTCCATCATTAGTGTCTCTGTCATCACAGTGGCTAAAAAAGATTCTCCTCCTCTTGTTTGTGAGTGACCGCTCTGTAATGGGCTCATCTGAGAGCCTCTCACAAACACAGAGAGAAAACTGGTGTTTCAGAACCTTTCAGAACCTCCAGTAATGGATTCCAGGTGATTCCAGGTGAAGCAGTAGTCTTTCAGAAGGATAGCGGCAGGAGATGTTTAACCACTTAACCACTGTTTTGACAGCACGCATATTAGCTGCTAAATTTAGCGCCCCCGTGCAGATTAGTGTCGTTTTAATGCAGACATAATCCAGATGGCAGAGAAAGGAGCAGATTCTGCTGATGCGGGCCACCCTGTCTCCAACGGTGTCAGATCCGTGTCGTCTCAGGATTTGGGGACAGATTAGCCTATTGTCGTTTCATTTCGCAAATAGAACCGTTGTTTCTCCGTCGGGTACAATTCTCAATTTTAAACACAAACCTGAAGCAAACAGAGGCGCTGTCTCTGTCTGACTCACACAAACGCTGGATTAAGAACATCTGAAAACGCTGCCAAAATATTGGGATGAAAGGAGGGCCTTCAGATTTCCTCTCTTCCACAAATGAACCACAAACGCATGTGGACAAAAATACAATCAACTGATAATGAAATTTCAGCAGCCAAAACAGAAGCGCTGATCACGCAGCCGCTTTTGAATCCACCGTCTTAATTCCTTTCTTCGGAGATGATGGCGTTACCATTTACTGGAGTGCAGGTGAGTTCTTTGCAGGGGAGATTTTATGTGTTCATTTATTAGTAATTTCTTCATTCAGCTCTGTTTTACCACTGCTTCCCATATCTATGGCAACCGGCTCAAGGAGAAGCTGGGTCTCTCATAAGAGAGGATGAATAACAAAAATGTGAATGTTTTCTTACATTTTCACACTTTTGGCAGCGTAAAGCAATACATCTTCCCAGTCAATGAAGAGACTTCATCGCCTTGAAAAAACAACCCACAAACAAAACAAAGAAAAAGATCTGCCCACGAGCAGCCGTCAGCCACATCCCACCACCTACCAGCTGCCTGGAATACAGACAGTGTGGGGGATGCAGCGGGCAGCAGGCGATCTCCGAAGGCAGCTCAGCTTCCATTCACTACTACAAGCCCTGTCATCTCTGGTGGCTGCCTTGTGTCTGCTCGTGAACATCCGGCGTTACCCAGTGACCCAACACACCCTGTTACAGATGTTTTAACAGTTTAACAGTCTTGTTTTTGGCTCCTTCCTCTATGAATGTGAAAACTAGCTGTGTGTCTCGTTACGGGATGAACACGCTGGGGTTCCTTCCAAAAATGCACGATTGGTTACGTGCTATTGCCAATCTCGGTTAATTAAAGAGTCATTAACTTGACCTTTTCTGCATTTAGCCTTGAAGTGAGCACTTCCTGCACGAGTGCGTCATCGTTCTTTGTCCTGTAGGTCCCCATCAGTTAAAGTGCACCACTTTACACAAGGAGAGGCGGAAAGATACTCGTCATGTGAAAAAGGACTCCTTTTATAGAATACAACAAAGTCCCCACTAAGATATGCATGTGACAATTTGTTAACAATTTCTGTAGCTTAGTCTTCTTTGTATGAAAATAGTTCCTCTTTTTTGTTCTTCCCTTCAATCTGCACCGTACAGATTCTTACTGATAAAGATTCCTATTAAAAATCTGCATTCTAGACCTTTAGGGTGAGATGATAATTGCTTGTACTCTCTGCCGCTGCTTGTTTCCATGCGGTTGGTTTAAGGGGCTTGCTAACATTCAGACAGTGATGCACATCCGAGCCCCCATGGGTGGCGGGGGGTCCGATCGCTGAAGAGGTAAGGTCCTGGCGGAGCACCTTGTTTCCTGGCAGGAATCCTCCCCTCTTAAAGAGAGCGTCTCCGCCTCACAGATTCAGAATGTATTTATTACTAATTAGCAGGAAGTCAAGATGTGCTGCTTTGAAATAATATAGTATAGTCAAAGGTGAAAACGGAGGGGTGTCTGACCCAGAAGCTGAGAACTTTAATGTTTTTGTGACACCCTGGCTGGAACTAATCCCCACATCTGTATCTCCTCCTGATGTGTCTTTAAGCCTTATTTCTTCTTCCGACCGTCCTGGTTTCTTAATTTCCTGTAATTTAACTGTAATACAACAGATCTCAACTGTCCCCAAAACTGACAGGACCTCTGTCCCACCCACATCGATAACATCACCCAGGCCACGTGTTTCTGTCTCCCTAAAGCTTCTAAACTCTGCAGCTTGTATAATCAGCAACACACCCTGCAGCAGCTTCACGGGCCGCGGGTTCGGTTCTGCATAGACTCCGTATAATCCAGTTATTTACATTAAAGCCCGTCCACAACATATGTGTCTGACCTTCTCCACATCGCCACCCCCTCCTTATATGTCATCCAGCTCACATCTCATGGCCAGCCTGTATCCCCGACTGTAGTGGAAAGCACGGATACATAGTAAGCAATAAAACGACTGACTTGTTTACATCATTAGACAATTCTGAACAGATTTTAAATTAAGTGCATGATTAGACCAACTACTGTTTGTGTTTCTATGGCGACTCGGTTCAGCCCCGGGAGTCGGGGAGTCAGGTGAGACGCAGCACATCCGTTCAGCCGCCGTGTGTTGGGGGTCTGTTGGGAGTCGGTGAATGACATCGCTCGCCCTGAAGCTGTAGCTGTGACATTTCTGTTCTCCTCTCCCTCGGGCAGCATCCTCTGCTTTGGTGATTTGTCCTTTTAGCAAGCCGAGCGGCGTGTACAGGGGGAGGTCAAATGGGATCAACGCACCAATGATTGTAATCAGCCTATAAGCAGGAAAGGGGAGGGCAGGTTTGAATTGTTGCTGGTGTTACAAACCCCCCCCCCCCCCCATCCTAGACCTCCCTCACTCTTCAGATCTGTAAGAGAGTTTGAAAAGTCAAACATTAAAGAACCATGAAGAGATCTTGTGATTGGTTCCATCGGTTCCTTGAGTCATTTTCCAACAGCTCTGAATATTCTGTGCAGAACTGAATGAGATGAACAAACAGGACACCTTATAAAAGACATAAAGCTCCTGTCAAATCTCAAGTCTCAGCGCTTAGTGTGTTCAGCAGAACTTCACAGCTTATCCTACATGCTTCTGTAGGTGGACGAAGTTTAATTTTCTCTCCCTTTGACGCTAACATTGTGTACACATACAGATATTAAGTGCAAAGATAAAATACAGTGTGTACAGGCGCACGCCTGTGTGTTCACTTGGCCTGGGAGACCTGTGGGATGTAATCTCCTTTCTTCACACACGCATCCAAGCTCGCGGGGTTTGGGATTAACAAGCCAATAAAGCTTTATGGATGAAATAGCAGCCCTCCACCTCAGCCCGTCGATCTGCCATGGGAAGACGCGAATTTACAGTCAGAAAAGCCTTTGTTAGAAAAATAATAGATTCCAGCGCACTTAAAAATTCAGTTTCTCGCATTTACAGGAATGCTCTAAGCAGTTGTTGTCGGCTCTTTTTTTCCTCAGGTGTTTAGCTCAGCATCTGCAATCAGGCTGCGGGAGTCTTCCCTCAAAGGATTTTGCTCAAGAAATTGGATTTAGCCTCTTACTTGATACGTTTTCTTCATCGCAATTTGCCTCCACACTTGTTTTCCACTTAGAGCAACACTGACTTGTTTAGCTGTGAAAAACATGCTGTGTGACAAGGTTGCAGATTCCCAGAACCTCCTGTGTACATCAAACGACGTCCCAAACAATCTTTTATGTGTTTTGGGTTTTTCATTCGGAGCCGTTTTCTAATGAGAGCTCTCAGACGCGGTGGGGTGGTGAAGAGGAGAAATGGTGTTACAGGAAGAGCTGACATGCTGCAATCATGTTGGAGACCCTCTTACTGTGAATGAAATTACCAATCACTCTCCACAGCACCAATCCGATGTTCTCTTATCACTGAAATTGGTGTTTGGCACAGAGTGCTGGAGGCTGGGCGCCATCTTCAGTGATGATGATGATGTTGATGATGATGGGGGATAAAACGCTGACCCAGTCGATCCGCTCCACACACTGTGACACAGATCTCACACACCACTGAAAGATTCATGAGTAACCCGGGAAGCCGGTGCGGATGAAAATTCCCATTTCCCCCGTTATTATCTTTAAGAGAGGAAGTGACAAATGACTGAGGATGCAACTTTGCAATGCAGCGTGGGTAAGAGCTGAGGGAGGCAGGAAACCAGCGAGCACAGTGCTCGCAGCTGCTGGAACCTCACACACACACACCAAAAAAACCCAAAACTCTTCCTCGCCCTCCTGGGTGGTGCCTCCTTCCTTCAGACTCGGGTCCTCTACCAGAGGCCTGGGAGTCTGAGGGTTCTGCCCAGGATCTTAGCTGTTCCTAGGTCTGTGCTCTTCTGGACAGAGATCTCTCATGTGGTTCCTGGTATCTGTTGGAGCCATCTACTCAGCTTGGGTGTTACTGCCCCTAGTGTCCCGATCACTACTGGGACCACTGTTGCCTTCATGCCCCACATTCTCTCCATCTCCTCCTTCAGGCTTTGGTACTTCTCCAGCTTCTCGTGTTCCTTCTTCCTGATGTTGCCATCACTTAGGATTGCTACATCTATCACCACCACTGTCTTCTGGTGTTTATCCACCACCACTATGTCAGGCTGGTTGGCCACCACCATCTTGTCAGTCTGGATCTGGAAGTCCCACAGGATCTTGGCCTGCTTGTTCTCCAGCACTATGGGGGTGTCTCCCACCTGGACCCTGGGACCTCCAGTCCATACTCAGTGCAGATGTTCCTCTCCACTATGCCAGCCACCTGGTTATGCTGCTCCATGTATGCCTTGCCTGCTAACATCTTGCACCCTGCTGGGGTGGGGTCTTGTCTGGTATGGTAGACCCTGGCCTCTATTGCTCTGGTGCTCAGGGCCTGTTCCATGAGTAGTCTCATATTATAAAATGAAATCATTTGTGGCGCAGTTGAACTGAAACAGCTGATGTCTCTGCACGGCTGTGAGACCAGAGGTGCAGTAACCGTAACAGTGACGAGAAGGTAATTGCTTTGCTTAATTCTGAGATTGCAATAGTGTGTTTATCATTCTATCTCTTCTCCCTCTCTCTCACACACGCAAGCTCGTCAAAAATCTAAATTTGGGTGCCACCTCTTATGATTTATGAGACACTCTTGGACGAAAGTCAAATTTTGATTGGGTAAAGTGATGATCCAGCCACACAGCGATGGTGCTGCATTTTAAAGTGACATTTATGCTCTCTCCGCCGCACCCCCATCCCCCAACACCACCCACTCTCTGCCACCCCTCCCCCATCACTAATTCTTCCCTTCCGTTATTCTTCCTGCTCCTGCTGCTGCTGCCAGTGACATGTAGACATCCCTTCCTTCTGCAACAAGCAAAATTTGAGAAATACAGACGGAAGGGATTGGAAAAAAACCCCACTCAAACACTTTTTAATTAAAGGCGCGCCAGCTGGAGGTCTTCAGAAAGGTTCTCATAAGCAAGACAGCCAGGAGAATCTGAAGTTTTAGGCTGCTCAGCCCTGTTAATTGTTGTCAGTTATAGTTTGCCGTGTCCTTTCGGGCCGTGTTTAATTGGAAACACATTGAAAGCAGATTAATGCAAGTGAAACTAGAGCTGCTCAACATGCACCTTTATTCACTACAGGTGCACAATATCAGCATCAGCCTTGAGGACATTATGTAATCACGCTCCCAGTTCCAGGAGCAACAACCTATCAAGATGCTGGATTCTACTCTCCAGGTTGCCATGGTTGCAGTGAAGTTGTGTCATCCAAACTGTGATTTCATTGTTGACGGTAACAAAGGATGACATGTAAACATACCACACTACTCTGGCACGCAAGCGCCATCGTAAGACGTGTGAGTTGCGCACATGCTCTCAGCGAAGGATGTGTGAGAAGATTAGAAGAAGATAAGAGCTGAGTACACAGGTGACAGCAATGTCTCCTTACAACGTTATTCTAGACACACGTGTCCAGATAAGGGAAGTCAGTCTGAACTTACGTCTTTGTCCTACTCTGGCCAGCCTCCCTGGTTCTGTTAAATTTACCTGAAGGGTTCAGGATAGAAACTGGCCTTTCTCGCTGCATCTGGGGACAGTGTTTCAGGATCAGAAATTTGACCCGAATTCTCCCTCTGCTCAGTAGATGCCAAACCCAGTAGCAGAGAAGCAATGCAGTAGGTGTAGCCGAATGAAGTGGGTAAAAATAAATGTATGCAATAGAAAGAGGCACGTTTCGGTGATACGAGTGCCTCCGTGGCGGCAGAAAAGGACAGTTTAATCCTCTTGCCATACGCAGGATTACAACAGCACAGGCATCCTTCCAATCACAGAGTGTGATCTCATTCTGACAGATGGAGCTGATGAGCTTCGCTGCACTGCTGGTTTCTTTTACAGTAGCTCAGCAGAAAATTTGAACCCATCCGCCTGGGCTTTCTTTCCAATCATGATTTGAGCTTTTTCTTGTAGAGCCGCTCACGCCTCACCGTGCCCTGGATATGTCGGGCCTCAGTCTGTGCTGCATGAAGCGCACACACACCGGCCCGTTCTCCCGTTACATGACCTGTCCAGTGTGTAAATATCGTCTTCTTTGCCCATGTTTGTATGTTTCTGCTTGCAAGTCGTCATCAACACGCCCACACTCTGCTCCGGAGGTTCTCCTGCTGGTTTCAAACGTTAGGCTCAGCGAGGGTTTGTAGTACAGAGCCAGGAGGATCAAAACAGCAGACATTTGTGTTCTCCCTATAAACTCTCAATAAAACAGATTGATTCTAAGTGCTTGTCTGTTTGGGGGTTCTGTGTATAAGTTTCTGGTTAAGTTTTGGCTGTTTATACCATCTGTTCTAAAGGCTTGTTAGATGTTGTCCCCACATCACTGATGGAGTTTGAAGAGGCCCAGCAGGAAACTGGAGCTCAAGGTCTGTTCATGGTTGAATGGCAGCGCTGGGACTGTTCAGGGCTCCGTACCAGCATGACGCCAGTAAAATACTTGTGCATTCTAAAATAAGAAAACAACATCATCCCCTTTCTACGTGCACGCGCTCCTCCAGGAATGAACGCAACGCTCAGTAATTCTTATTAAGCTCACAGTCACCCATTGTTGTGGAAACTCATTCATTGCATAAAAAACTGCTAAAAATAAACCCGCTGTCGTGTCCGTAGATGCAGAAACAAGAGTGTTGGCAAGGACTGATAAATACTACCTGCCACAAATAAACAAAGGCAAAGAGAGTTGGACAGCTATTCCAGTGCTGGCTGCACGCCTGCAACGAAGAAACTCCTCCCAGTACAAACACATTCACCTGCTGGAAGGCTCCGCTTCCCCAATCTGCAATGGTGATGCTGAGACTCTCATCTGAGCATAGATCAACTTTTAAAATTTCCCAAACACTGATACTATATGCTTGAAGCTGTTCTACTCTGTCTTAGTAATAGAAAGTCACAGCAAGAAAACACAATTCCATGCCACTTTCTTCACGTCCCTCCTTTTAATTTGCACTGGAACTGTTCAAAGACAATTTGCCCTTTTTTTCAGATCAGATGTAAAAAAACAAACAAAAACAAAACGCGCACAGAGGGTGAAGTGGATGGATCCGGAAGCTGCAAGTGGCCTTAGATTACTGCAGTGGGCTGTGATGGAGGAACGAGGAAAAACATTCCCCTGTAAACACGAGTCATGATAACAGCATGTTCTCCACAGACTGCACCATCTGCTCTCCCAGAAAAGATTTACATTTGTCAATTAAAAAAGTAATTTTTTACAGTACAATGTGCAGTAAACAGTCAGCAAAAGCAGCCACTAGACAGACGAATACGTCAGTAATTACCCTATAAATGTCACCTATGGGCTTGAACATAAAGTATCACCTTGCTGGTGACTGATTATGAAATCATCCCCCATCATATCCTCAATATGCTCACAAACACTGGAAAAAAAAACCCTCTTATCACTTGTTGCCATAGCAACTCCAGCTCGAGCGCTGTGATCTTGGATGTTTTTGTGAAATGAAGCATTTGCAGTGAAACAGCACAGTCTGTCTGTGAGCAAAAGTACTGGGTACACTTATGGACCAGAGTGGCCAGCCCAGAATAACCGCCTCAAGTACACGCGTCAACTCTAAACCTTTAAAGTCGTGTGGACCGAGACCAGTGAGCGGTACCGGTCCCGCCCATCACCTGACAGGAAGGTTGACAGAACTTCATAGGTTCAACTCTGTTTCCACATTTTCATTGAGATCGTGATCACCTTTTAACAGAACTCACCGACGGCGTCTGATCGTTTCCACCCACTTTCGTGCTTCTGTCCGTTTGATTCTGTCTCCACTGGCCGTTGAGCCAGATGTCAGAGTGATCCATAAAGTGTTTTCACACTACAGATGAATTCAACCAAGGTCCATTTCATCCTGGGCCAGGACCAGCGGTTAGTGTCACACCTGCCTCTTTGGAAAACATCAAAGCTCAGAGATCCGGACGGATGGAGGTAGATCTGAATCTACGTTCACGTTTAAGGCTCCTGGCGAAAAGACCTTTTCCCTCCAGACAAAACCGTCTGTCAACACGTTTAAGCTTCCTGAACATGTTGTGGGTTTCTGGCCCTCGCTGCTCTCTTCTTCTGCCATGCCATCACACGAGTGACCGAGCCTGGCAGTTGCACCATCAATGGTCAAGAGGCTTGATCCCATTTGGCAGGAGCGCTCCAGTAAACGGCCAGTGAGGCAGCTTGGCTCCTCTCGGTGGTTACAGATGGCACCAGAGTCACCGTTCCGTCTGGACCCTGCTCACTATCCTCACCTACCTGAGCCTCCCTGTGGGTGAGGAGGCAGCGGTTTCTGGAGGATAGCCTTACATTTTACTCCTTTTATGCCGGACAGATGTGTAAATCGACTTAAGAAGTGACGGTTGGGCCAGAATCTGAACTGGAAAACATGTGCATTTTCAAAAGAGCTGGCTCATGAGCATCAATCACAGCTCTGCATTTGCAGATCTGATTTCAATAGTCATCAGCAGTGGCAGGAATACAATTTTTAATTATTTTCTGCATTTGAAAATCACCTGTGTCCCCATTTGCAGAGAAAAATCCATTAATATCAATTGTCGATGACGTCCGCTGGAGCATTTGTTGTTCCATTCTCTCTCTTTTTTGAGGTTATGTTGGTAAAAATGATAGATTTAGGTACACATATATGCTTGTACAATAGAATTTTTTTCTTCTTTGGTAACCAGTAATTCTTGAAAAGCTTTGTCTATAAATAGTGTTTGACAGAATGTTCTTTATGCCTGTCACCGCAGCTTATTTTATCTACTGGGACATGAATGCGCTGAAATGAATGTATTCGATTTTTCCGCGCACGCCATTCAGTGTGGGTAGTTCACGTGTAGGATCCTGTAAATTAATCTCTTACTTATTGATTCTAGTGGAGCTGGAAGTCAGATTGCGCTCGACCCTCTCCCGGTGCGCTCTGCGCTTCTGCCGTGCGCTCTGGTCACCAAACCCCCGCCCTCTCGGCTCCTGACGACACGGCGCAGCGCTCGACGCGCACTGGCACAACAGATGGTAGTGTACTACTACAGACTGCGGGAGCGCAGGAATTTGTGGCACAAGTACTTTTATTTTCCCAAACTTCACGGGAACGTTTAGTGTGAGCGGAGGAAGAGCGTTCTTTGGCGGTCTCAGCATCTCCCGTTCAGAGGTGGAATTTGGTTCCAAGGTAAGTTGTGTTTCAATATTCACGATTGCATTTCAACACGAATGATGAGCAGGGATTTATCCAGAAATCCCGAGTTTAACGTCCCATTTTTGGATTTTGTTAATATTATATGTTTATGCATTTTTAGAGGACAACAAATTAATTACCGAATTGCTTAGTGGTGTAAATTTAATGAGACACGTGATGTATAACGCGTTGAACAGTGATTTAAATAAAATGTAGGGCGGTCAAATCAGTAGTAAAATAAACCTTTATTATATATTTGAGTTCTGCAACAGTTTCCCAAACTAAGTAAAGCTGTCAAAATTCAAATGAGATACTAATTTTAAATTGCAAAGTTTCCTGATCTCCTGAAATCGTGAATTCTCCACCCTGTGACACTTTAAGTTCTGCTATTCCACACAGGCACATATATCTCTGTTGAGCTGTGATGCTGTGGGGGTCTCTGTGGGGAAGCTGAACAAATTAAAAATGCTACACAATACGCATTTTTCAAGGATTTAGACCGTGCCAGCGTAAAGAGCCAAACACTAACGTCACTCTTCCCACCCAACATAATGGCTTTTAATCTAGCACGAGGTCGGGGTTAAAGACTACTTGTTCTAATTGCCGAACAGTGGAGATATCCAATAATGACCATAACTGAGACCGAGTATCCTCCCCACTCTGCCCGGAATGAGATGAAAGAACCCAGACTGTTTGAGGTTAATACCATAAATGCTATATACCCAGCAGCACATGAACTTTGCAGACGTTAAAATAATTGACTTTTTCAAGAACGTGGCATGATTATGGGGTTCACATTCTGCAACGTTCACAAGGGTGGAAGAGATGATTCTTTTAAATGTAATAACCTGCAAGACAGTGACGCTAATCTGTCTGAACTTAAGCATGATCCCTACATCAGGAGAACATTAGAGTACACACACACTTTGAATCACCGAGTCTGGATCTGCCTCTTGACACCCAATAACGTTAAGCTGCCATAGACCGAAAATCAGCTCTTGGAATTCCAGTAAGCCAGCTGAGACGCAGGGATGTAAAATTCCTCAGAGTGTTTCTAGGATTCCTGCAAACGCTTATCCATATGTTCCATCCTGTAGTCTCGTTTAAATGCAGAGATTCTTACTGGGTCACTGCTGAGCTGCATGCAATGATTTGTTATGTCACAGAGAAGATCCAGTCCTAGGAGGACCCCAGATGTCCTCACAGAGACCGGAAGATGGAGCAAATTAGCACGCGAGCTTACAATGTGTACACAATTAGATCTCCAGGGAGAGATGCTTGAACTTTGTGTTCCTCTTGATTCTGTGCGAGCAGCTGACAGCGAATGTGCAAATGTGCAAAATGCTTTGAAATGAAACTGCAGATGAAAAAGAAAGGGACATTATTTAAATCTTTCAGTCATTGCTGGGAATTAATTGGCTTCAGTTACTTAAATAATAGTGGAGGTGATAATTGTGTTTACACTTTCATGCTTTTTCCCCCCACACAGATGTGTTAAAGTAGCTTTTTCCAAATGAAGAAGTCTCTCGAATGAGACGAGAAATGCTTCCAGGTTGCTTCAACGGTCCAGTTGAACCTTCGTGGACAAACCTCTCTGGAAATGTCCTTATCCTCATCACGAATTTCCCGTTCGATTTGATGTTTCATCCCTTATGCAGATGCGGCCGACATCTTGACCTGTTTGTCCTCAATCTGTCGGTGCAGGTTGAGGTTAATACCTTAAACAGCCAGTTTGCTGTGTGTGCTCTTACATAGAACAACGAAGCATCCTGCAGCAGAGCCAACATGCAGGGAGAGGAGACGGTTTATTGACTCCGTGAGCGGCAGCCTTCCCGAAGTGTGCGGTGTTTACCGGAGATCCAGCACGGAAAGTTAGGAGTGGCTCTCCACATGGGGAGCGTTAAGTGCGGTCTCTCACTTTGAGAGGTGGAATCTGAAGTGTTTGGATATTTAGCCGCTGCAGAGGCTGACTGTTGTATTGACTTTACGTAACCCAAATGTGAGACAGACTGCTTAAATACAGATTTCCACGGACTGAATAGATGCGTGTATTTTTATTCCAGGCTTATCGAATAGCTCAGAGGAATTTTAATGAAATGATAGATGCTCGCTCGTGTGAGAATGTGATGTCACCCAAACACGAAGGGAATGATTTTGATATTGTCTTAAAGGAGACAAACTAAAAAAATGAATTAAAAAAAAACCCCACTGCTAGCTCTTCTTGGTGCCTGTTTATATGATTTCTGCTGCTGCTCTGCCACTATTAAAGCCATAAAGCTCTCTTCTCTTATGACTCAAGAGACAGTCTGCTGGTACACTTGCTGTATCAAAGGCGATCATTCTTTCTGATCGATATTGTGCTTCCAGAGGCTGGAGAAGGGAAAAAAAACAGCAGATATACGGTAAATAAATCCAGCAGCCGTACCTGCAGCGGCGGTTTTGCCATCCAACATGTAATATTAAGCTGCTAATCTCAATATGAAAGAGAGAAAGCTTATTTGTGCAGAAGATGATGGATGGGTTAAAGATGATGAATTCAAAAAAAAAAAAAAAAAAACCCACGCAGTTTGCACACATTGCAGGATAACTGTCAACAGCCCAGATCCTTTTCATTCAGATCTCCCAGAGGTTTTCTGAACTCTGTTCTCTGGCAGATGATTTAAGGAGATGAGGACTGGCTGCAGCTCCTGACCGGCCAGTCGAGGAAAATGCATGTGATGTCACGGAGCATGGCTTCATGCACAAACACAAACACTCCCCCCCAAAAAGAGACGTTGTGCAGTCGACCGTGCAGCCGGATTAAAGACAACGCCGGTCTCCGATGGGTGTCTTTAGAAGAAAACATAAATGTTCACACTTTTCTTCTGAAAATCCTTTTTTTGTTGGTACCCTGTAGCGGTGTAGCTGCTCTGTTGATTGTACCTGACCTCACTCACCTGTCCAGGTAGTCCTCTTGTTTTTCTGGACTATGTGTGGTCATTTTTGTGCTCAGGGAGGTGTTTGCTCGAGGTCAAAGGTGAGTCTGGCAGCTGCCAGATAACAAATTGCTGCATTTTATTGAGTAATTTCATAGAGCAGCACCATCGTCAGTGTTCTGCTTCCTCATTTTACAAATCAGCACACTTTACTGCTATTACGTCACTGTAGTTTCCATATCTGACACAGTTCTTTTCATGCCTCCTACACACTCGCAGCAGAAAGACGAGCTACCCCATCGCCCGTTGTTACGCACGGAACTGAGCTGTACGCTGTAGCTTCCAGATAATATGGTGAAAGCAGTTGGTCAGTCGGTCCGATGGCGACGCCATTTTTAATCAGTGGAAATACGTAAACAGTTTTTGGGGAGGCAGTTAGTTGGTTAAGTTAATTAAAATGGGCTCAATCACCACACACACTGAACAAAGTGTCAGCCGTGAGAAGTGTTTTCTTCTCTCAGCTCTGTGGCTTCAAAAGCCTCCTGGCTGGAACCCACAAATATAGAAAATTTGAAGGAGAATTTTAAAATGGAGAAGGATTAATATTTCACCTTAACACTGACTCGACTGCAGGCCTGTTCATCAGCGAGGAGCCTCACAGACAGTGCACATGGCTCACTATCTTCACTTTTTAACCTTTTTATGACAGGTGAGGAAGAAATATTTCATTATTCTACATTTTTCACTATATCCGAGACAGAAAGATCTTTTATTTGCTTTAAGAATTTATGATGCAATCATGGACTTGGGTAATGGAATAAGAAGAAAATACTGTAAATTCCATTGTGATTTCTTTCTCTACATGTTCTGGTCTCAGTTGCGTGTGGCTCCGGTTAAGAGAGGGGAAAATCTATGTTCATTAAAATTGCATGTTGCAGGCTGAAGACAACGGGCAGTTGCATGACAGCAATCAATGGTCCTTCCTCAAGCTCTGACAGCTCGTCACTGTGATGCAGGTTCACATACTAGCAAAAACACGATCACGTGTGAGTTTAGGGCTTCTGTTACAATTTTGAGCTATTTTGCCGCTTTTAAGTTTCAAAATCCCAGTTATAAATGAAGCGAGCCCAAACAGACGGCGTGCAACCCAAAGAAAATGCATTTTATTGCAATACATCCATGTCTGAGTTCAGTTTACAGCAAAATACACGACCGTCGGTCATCAGTTCTTTTCTTCATCACACCTTGGGAGGTCCTCTTGTAGTTTGCAGAGCATCTGACAGAAACACTAACCTCAACTCACAGCTTCTGGGCAAAAAGTCTCTGGTATGCAACATTCCAGACGCTTAATCCAAGTGTCATCAACAATGTTGTTGCTGTGTTTCTCTTGTCACGCCTGCTTAACGTTTCTTTCTGAGGGAGACTCGCACGTGCAGTTCGTTGGAAAAAGTCCCCCTGAGCAACAAGAATGCTCTTTGTTTACAGATGAGTTTATGTTTCACGCACGGCACCGGCTGATCTTCTCTTAGACTCATCAACAATTAAAATACCAAGAGTATTGACTTAATGGCGTTTGCCTAAACTACGCATTCGGAGTTTATTGATTCATCTGCTTCTGCACTCGGTTATGCTGCGATGCTAGAACCCTCTAAGGTGGCGTACAGTAATGTTTATGTCTTTCACCTGAGGGTGTGACACTAATTAGCAACAGAGAAACAGCAATTTCACATTGAAGGAGATCTACTTTGCAAAGGCAATTAGATCCACTTTGTCAACAGACAAGTAGGAGGGAAAGTAGGCCAAGGGAACAGGTGGCAGACATTAATGAGCAGCTCAGATACGTTTCAGTCAAAGCGAAACCCTCAATAGTAGTATTGATCTGTGTGAGAGCTGCATGAGAGGAGTTTTTGATGAAAACTCGTAGATTCCCAAAGAGGGCAGGGGAAATCTGTAATTAGAAATATGCAATATAGAGCCTCCGTCCTCTTCCCAAGGAACTGACGCTCTCCTCTGCATTGAGGGGAAAGAGTACAGTACTATGATGCCATAAGGAAGGGCTTTGTAACCAAGGCAACAAACAACAGGCGCAGAAAATGGTCAGATTAACTGCTGAGGTGTGAAGTGAAAGCAGAATTTTCTTACAGTAGAAAAAATAAAAAAAACGCTCAAATGAAAAATAAAAAAAAAATTGCCTGAATAACTGTTACCAGCAGTGAGCTGTGATGGAAATCTGAGCTTTTTTCTGAAGTGGCAGAAGAAAACACGGCAGCATCGGCAGTTTTTGTGCAAATGTGCATGTTAAACTAGCGTTCACACGTTGACGGCACATTGAGAGGTGCTGGAGCTGGAATAAACGGGTTGGCGGAGGTGGATTCTGCCATTAGTAACGATTAACACGTAAGTCATTCACCCGCCACCTCCCACTGCAGTGACCCTGTCACATGTTCTGAGTCACCTGGCTTCACTCCGCCCTGCCTGATCTGTCAGAGCGGCACGTCAGGCTCTATTTCTTCCTCTTTTTGGCTCGCTCCTCATGAAGCACACCAACACGCGTGCAGATTAACTGTATCCGCTGAGACAAGCCACGGAAGTATATTTAGGTACAGTCTGCTACTACCGACTGAAGAAAGGCCTCAGAGATAGACTTCTTCATTCATGTGGGATGAAAAGAAGCACGAGTCTAGCTTCATGGAGGATCGTTATGGAGCAGCGCGCTGGTCTTGCAGCCAATTTTATGAGAAAGGCCAAGTGTGCATCAGAGGTCCGTCCCTGTGGGCTTTCTGTGTTCCGGCTTCGGCCTTCAAAGTGCATTTTTATGCAGAGGATGCGCTGTTTTTTCTTGGATTTTGGATTTAATTGAATCAGACAGTTTAGGCCAGATACCGAGATGGTCTCAAACTAAATCACCATCACGAATCTCCCAAATAAAGCACCGGTTTCACGCATGTCACATTTTCTTTCGCGGTGCATTTACCACTATATTTCCCAATTAAAACTTTCCTCATCCCAGAGGAAGTCTGCTTCAGCGCAGCACTAGCAAATGTCGGATCGTGCTCTGTCTTTTCTCTCCCTGCAAAGGACAAATGTGATCATGCGGTGAGTGTGAAACATGCACGAGTGCCTACAACAATTCAGGCTTTTGCTCCACGACAGCCTGGATGAGTTCGGGCTTTTTTGAGGAGCTCTGTGTTTGCATATGTGCAACAGGAAATGAAACCAGCATGGGGATCTGCTTTTCTTGCGGTCCCTAAGGAGCAGGTGGGTTGGACTGGTGCGTAGGTGGTGCTGTGATTCTATTAGGACCATCAAGGCCATATGCAGGACCACTCACCCCCGCTCAGTGGCACCAGGCGTTAACACATGCACTCGCCCCGGTCTGAGTGTGTCTTCCCGGCAGGAAAAGTTATTTCTACACCACGAATGTGTCATCCCTCGCAGATAGGCCGTCCCCTTCTGCTGTTTCACCAGCGCAACTGCCATGTAACCATGGTGACAGGGGCTGCTACCTTGCTTACACTAATGTGAACTGTTAGGTCTTGGCAATGTTTATCCAGGCTCCCGTTCTAACTTGCATTTCCTGCACGCGTTCAACAGTGCCTTCAACATCTGTCGAACTGCTCGCTGCACAGCTGCTTCGTTTGGTTTTAAATGGTTACAGCAGAGGAAGAGAGCTTTTACTGCAGCACCTGCACGGCAAACTCCTTATTACACCTCCCTCATCCTCATATATATATCTAGTCAAAGTGGCTGATGAATGTTCTGTGTATGCCTGCAGCTTTCACAAACCATAATATGCTTTCCCCCCCATGGCCCTGCTTATTTGAACCTGACGCCTGCACACAGATGTGCACGCTCCTGATTCTTACATGAATTTGCAATGCCTTCAGCTATTTCTGTCAAAGGATGTATGTGTCTATAGTTTAAGCGGTCATGCGTGGACTATAATTAATCTCTGTAAATTAAGAATTTAAAGTGCTGCCTGGCCTTACTTCTGAAACACCCGTATAGAGATATATTATTGTTCATTTTCAGGGCTTCTCTCTAAAGCAGACAAAAACAAATCTTTTTTTATGCTCCAAGCCCGAGACAGCAACAGATCTGCTGCACTTCAACGGATCGTATTCTGTCTCCTCTGACCTCGGAGCTGACAGGGGGCAGTGGTGGTGTGATGCTTTTGCTTTGCTTTATTTTTTGTAAATAAAAGAGGGTTTAAATTTACATTCTTTTTCACGGTTGAAATCAGAGCTACGTTAATCCCCTTGTGAACGGTAAAAATCCGTTGTGAACTAGTGAATCATTGTCTCCTGGAGGCTTTTCCTCTGTTTCTACGGACTTTAGATGGTTTTCAGCTTCAGAAAGAGCCTAGTTGATATCGGTCACGCAGATTTAACCTGCCTTTGTGCAACAATGTCGAATCTTGCACGTCAGTGCTTCTGCTTTTGCTGATTCTACAGCACTTTTTCGCTGTATATCAAAAATCCACACCAGAGCCGGAGTTCTGAGAGTTGTAGTCACTGGACAGAGGCAACAGATCTGTTCCGAGCAGTTGCCTTACTGCTTCTTGCTTTAATGTTTAGAATATCTCTGGATTGTATTTTATTATCATCAGCTTACTTTTGTGCATATTTCATGAGAATTTCAACATCTTTTATTCAATTGTTGCAGTTTGCTGCAAACATGCAGCCTTGAACATCTCTGCGCTCATAGATTCAGGCTAGTTCGTTAACAAAGGAAGGGGGGAATCACATAGAATGGATCTTAAGTGTGCAGATGTCCAGAGCGCCCTCATGCACGCACTGCCTTTGAGCCACATACTCATCACAGTGCAGCTGCTGGACTTCAGACACAACCCTGCAAATCTGCCTCGTTTCAAACATCAGGCTTCAACAAAGGAATTCTCTGCTCTGAACTTCCTCTTCTCGCTTCGGTGAAACAATGATATAGGATGCCGTATCTTGCTGTAACAGAATAGATCTGTTCAGATTGAAAGAAAGAAGGGGTGACAGACGGATAGATACCCCACCAATCTCTGCATATTTCCTCTCTGGGAACCAAAGTGTAGCCAATATTTCCCATGATTCAAAGTTGTAATGCGCTCCTGTGCAGTAAATTGTCACAGAGAAAACTTACCCACCATTGTCCTGCAGTGCTTCAGGTATCCATGGCTACCCATCAGAGAAGCTGTGGAATAAGACCATTTTTCTCTCTCTCTCAAATTCACATATGGAAAAAATACGTCACACGCTCAACAGGTAAAACAGTAACTCTTTATGAATACACCTATAACTATGTGGGTAAACTATCTGTTAACAAAGTTCAAAAGCACTTTTATCTTCCCTCAGAACAGACCAGAAAGTTCACATCAGCACTTTCTCTCTTGTCCTTGTTAGAGCATCACTGATGCCTCAGTGGAGGATTCACAAAATATCCCTATGATTAGGGAGCGCCGGCACAAAATAACTATATATATGTATATACAGTATATATGCTAATTCTGGAGCTAGATTTTGCTCCTGACAGAATGTTTCTTAAGAGACTGAAAAATGGGAATGCCTTCCATCAGTTTGACAGGTTGCCATGGGTGATCTGTCGTGAGTTGCCTCTGCTCCGCTCTGATGCGCACGTTGCCGTTGGCCTGTGGGTTTAGTCACAGTTGCTGCAGAACATCAGCAAAGTGTGAAACCTTCCTGTCAAAGAGGTGAATTAAAAACAGAGACCAGGTTCAGTTACAGGGCGAAGAGGCAGCAGCATGTAAAGACCCCAAAATTGGACCCATCAGGCCCATTCAGACCAGGAGGGTTGGAGTTCTGGTGGACACCAGAGCCGTCGAGTCTAATGTAACAAACACATTCAATCTAATGTGAGACGCAGAGTTGACAGTGAATGTGGGACCCTGCATCGTGCACTTCAACTGGTCGTGTAAGAGATGCGATAGAGAATCGTAAGGGTCGTGTTAGATTCATGGAGGATATGGAATTAGACTGGAGGGGTTTCCACTGTCGTGCACCAAATTCCCAGCAGAGAAAAGTCAATATCCACTAACAGGGAGGCATTCCCTGTGGCCTGCTGTTGTTTACTCTCAATATCATCAATTTACGCTCTCCTCCCTCCAGGATTTTTAAAAGCCTGTCTTGAATTTATTGCTAATAATTTGCATCTCGTTTGCTTGTCACAGTCAGCACTCTGAGGAGCTTTTCAATTAAAACAAGACGAACCATTAAATTTTATTTCCTGTATCTCTGCCTGTAGAAGTTAATATTTCATGCACTGCAGAATTTGTGTGTGGCAGAATTTAGAGGATAAATCAAATGTATTTGTCATCATTGAATTGAAGCATAAATATCTGCTTTTAGAATTATTTCTTTAAAGCTCAGGCTCTGTGTCATGTGTGGGCACACAAACTCGCTCCTGACTAGTGTAATAAAGCTCATCAATCCAAAATGACTGGCTGAGTCCGGCCAGGATGATCAAACTCCCCTGCACAGGTGTAGCATCTTAGCTCAGCTCGTTTTTTCCTCTATCAGACCCGACATAGCCTTAAGGCACCGATGGTGACAGTGGAGAGGACGTGACGGCATCATTAGCAGGATGTTACACCACCGTCTCCAGTACAACGGAGCGCACCTCATATCTATGCGCGCGAACATCGTTCTCTCCCTCGGGATAAATCATCTGTAGATGTTTGAGAAAACCATGCTGGCATTTGTCGTCCCACACTCTCTCACTCAGTTGCACAGGGAGTGTATGAGCTATTGTACCTGAAGAGTAATCTGGTTATTTATAGATAATTCGGTTCACAGTGAAGCACCCTCAGGCAGCCGTGGCGAAGCGAAGCTGTACAGCTGCTGAAGCTCCGTGATTCACAGCAACTTAGCTCTCAGCAAATGTTTGTTCAGGCCATTGAAACTGTTTTTGGTAAACATCTGTCCTTTCACACATACAGGAAGTTAAAATAAATTTAAAATGTAGAGTTATAATATAATAATTTAGGACTCATTGGATGGATTCATGGATGGTTGCAGCCTTTAAACGGCTCTTTATAGGCAAGTTAAGCTCTTGTGACTTGATGAGTCTCCACACAGACAGTGTGAGAATGCGTGAGAGGACCATCACAGAACATCAGAAGGAAAAGAAACAGAATCGAAGTGACTTTTTAGGCTGCACCGGGGAGTAAAATACAGACAATAAAGCTTCTGATATGTCTTCAAAAGAATGATTAAGGCCCCATGTTCTTGATTCCACAGCTGCCATGCTGTTAAAAAGATTCCTCGATGCAAGAACAACACAAACCTCGGGCCTGGAGAGACGCTGATGGGAAAGCGATGAATAATTAATTCAGTTTTGTTCACCACATTTTTAAACCTTTGCCACTGTTTTAATCTGATTCATCTTGATTTGTGTTGCTGATTATCGCGACTTTCCCGGCATGCTTTTATTTTCTGTGTTCTACATTCCGTTTCTGACTAATAAACCCTCAGTCCCATCGAGGCATATCCAAGTAGTATCCTGTGAAGGAGAATTTGGCTCTTTGGATAATAGAATAGAAATCTTCATGTAAGGGCATCCTCAGAGGCACACGTTTGCTGTATAATATCGGTCATCCAACACTAATGGACTCTCTTGGCTATTTATCTGTCCTGTGTTCATTAAAATCGGCTCATTGTGGCAGCTGTCTTGTTCCTCTGTATCACCAATCTGAATAAGTATGAAACCAAAGTGAATAAGCGGATTTTCTGCTTTTCTTACAGTATTTTAGTGGTAGTTTTTAGTCGTGCCACATGTAACTGGAACTAGAGTTTATCTCCTGTTAAAACCCCTTAATTTGTTCTTTAATTTAACTATGTTTTATATATGCTGACGTATGCTCAATTCTTGTCAGCCCTCACTCCCTCTGGTGCCTTTTACTTACATTAGTACCTAAACTGGCAGGTGAAAATAGCAGAAGGCATCCTCACTTCCTTTTTTCCGAGTGGTCGATTAACATTTGCTCTCTTGCTCCTCTGTGTCGATCCTATCTTCCCTCTTCAGCTGCCAGCAAAACGCTACCTTAGCCTGTAGGGCGAGATCAGCAGCATAGCAAAAACAATGTTGAGTATTCTTCAGGCCAAGAGAGGTTTCGGGTGGTCTGAGGCTCAAACCGACTCCAGGCAGCAGAGGACAAAAGCCATCAACAGAGAGGCGAGAATTAGTGTTTGAGATGGTTGAGATGGTTGAGCAGCCTCGCTGCCGTTTGGTGCTGCAGCCTTTTAACTGGACTTTAACATCCAAATATACAGGCGCAGCAGGAATGGGGGGTTATTGTTAGAGTAAAAAGTGATATGGATAGGCACACAGACCCAGACGGGACCCCTGAGTAAGCTGGTCTGATCACAAAGAGCGTCCTAAGCCAGAGGAAAAGTAGGTCGGAAGGGTGAACGGATGGAGACGCCCCTGAAGGAACAGCAATTTAAAAAGAGGGAAAACTTATCCGACTCTGAGGAATTTAATGGGGGGATTAGTGCAAACAGGTGCTCTCTCACATCCGTAAAGGCTTACCCTACCCAGCAGAAGCCAGAGGTGTTGTTCCACTGCAGCAGGTAAAATAATCCTCCTGGCCGCCGCTCTTAAAACATCCTGACACAGTTCACACCATCACTATTTTCAGCCCTGATTCCAAAATTCTCCCAGACTTAAGCTCTTAAACCTTTTTTTATCGATTTCAACGGGCCTAAATGAAACCACGGTTGCGCCCAATGTCTCCGGGCTGGGTGAAGCGCTCCGCTCGCTCACGGTAATAAACCCAAGATCCATATCACCGACTCACTCTTTGTTTTCACTGCATCTCCACAAAATCCGCAGTGACATAACAGAGAGGCCTCACGCTGGCCCCGCTCTCACTCTGGGCTATAAATGCCATCGATTGGCACTTCTGAGGTGTTTAACAGTCAGAATATGATGCCGTAATGCTCGGATGCTGCTAACGGTCAACCCAAATGAGCCCATTGTACACTTGATGGTTTATGATCCAATCAGCGTGCTGCATTTTCCACGCGGAGCGCTTCATCCATTAAAGCTCCTCAAACGGGGAAATGTGAGAGCCAGCCTGAGATGAGGAGGACTTGTAAACTAATTTTCCCTTTGATTCTGCACTTAAAGCGAAATCTCCTCCATACCTTCTCATTTTGTTGATTTCCGAATGAGGTTTATTAGATCTCCCCATAATTGTAAATTCATTTTGCTCTCCTCTCCATGTAACCACCTACAACAATACTGCTCTCTTGCGTCTAATAGATTTTTCCACCCAACCTGCCTCGTATAGTCCTGCACCTGCCAGAAGTGCTCAGAGTTATTTTTATTTAAGCCGGCATCCTTGCAGAACCTTCCAGTTTTTCTTTCGCTTAAAGTTTTTATGTCAGAGAGATAGAGATGGGTAGCCGGGAAAGGTCAGCCCGTCCCACTGACGACGCTCGGGTTTGGAGACCGAGCACAGTTTGCTCTGGCTGTGTTGAGCCCAGCTGGATGAGATGGAGGTGCATTAAGCCGTGGTGAACAGGCTCCTCTTCTCACACTAGCGGTACTCATTTACATGTGGGCATTCATCACCTGTGTTGGCACAGATGAACGCTGCCTGGAGATGAATAACGTCTTTTTCACACTGTATTCATCTGGAGAGATTTTGCTCTGCAGAAATGTTCCTGTCGTGCATCACGCCTCGCTGCACATTCAAACCAGTGAACGCAAGAATATGCGACTCTCTT
The DNA here is from genome assembly GCF_003711565.1 of Takifugu flavidus. Lineage (NCBI taxonomy): Eukaryota > Metazoa > Chordata > Actinopteri > Tetraodontiformes > Tetraodontidae > Takifugu > Takifugu flavidus. The sequence continues at coordinate 2,414,582 of NC_079523.1, read as the reverse complement.
CCTCGAGTTATTGTTGCGCTGATTAGTGGGCTTCCTTCAGGTAGAGGCAACATCTCCTTAGAGGTGAGCGTTTGAACCAATAGTCCATTTTCTCCTGCTTTTCCTTTGGCGGCAGATTTCCACCTTGTTCCTGAGTCTTTGCAACCTTCAGCTTCAACATGAAAGAGCGAAAAGATCCAACCATCGCTCAACTTTTTATCATGCGGCATTTGCACGGCATGATGTACTTCTGCTGATCTCATCTGTGAACAGTTGATGAAGATCTGTCTGCTTCTTCACCTTCAGGTCGAGCGTGGCCATGCCGTTTGGCTGTTTAACGATCAGGGAAAAGAGGGAGTACAACAATCCTTCAGACGTGACAGACAAATATGACCTGGGCCAGATTGTTAAATCGTGAGTATCCGTGCTTCTTTAGCGTGACGTGAGATCGCTCCTCTCGTAAACTCGACTTGTGTTTTTGTTTCAGGGAGGAGTTCTGTGAGATCTTCAGGGCTAAGGACAAGACCACGATGAAAATGTACACGTGTAAAAAGTTCCTGAAAAAGGATGGGAGGAAGGTCCGTAAGGCTGCAAAAAATGAGATCCTCATTTTAAAGATGTAAGTTCTAAAGGCCTGATTCCAAGATTCTCTCAGGAACACATTTCCTGCATATCTGGGTGATCCTCCAGGTCTCCAGTAGGAACCAATCACCAATTTAATCATTTCATTGACATTATCAAAGGCTGAGGAAGATTGTTGGAACACCATCAATCACATGATAGAAGAGATATTTACCCTTTCATATTATTTCCTTTCTTGTATTAAAACAGATCTGATGAAAGGAATGTGGTTTAAACTGGCTCTAGATGTTAATATCATGCCGTAACTGTTGTCATCTGTCACTCTGGACCGTTAACACCCCAGAAATGGTCACTGATTCTCTCTCATTTGTGACTATCATTCTCAGGGTGAAGCATCCCAATATTCTCCAACTGGTGGACGTCTTCGAGACCAAAAAAGAGTACTTCCTGTTTCTGGAACTGTAAGTTTGGATGCGTGATGGTCTGCTGATTTTGTGTTGATTCTGAGCTCATGAGCTGTAGCTGGAGGCCCAGGAGATATTAGACCAGCTCTGAACTCTGCTCATTTGGTATTCAGATATGATTGCTCTCCTCATTGGCATGCATTCATAGGGAATTTGATGCATTTTTATGGATCCGCTACGCCTGCGTTACTTGTGCCGTCCTTTGAGGACATGTGATTCAGAGGTTTAGAAATTATAGAAAGGAAATGATCAAACATGACGAGCATACCTTTGGGGGAAATGCTCAACACACCTCTGCTTTGACAGGTGCGTTGACTTATTTACATATGCGATTTGAGATGGTATATTTATGTGCTCTCCTTATTATTTTTCTTGCTTTCCCTGAATAATTGACGGCACATTATAATGATGATGCAAAGGTGGCGCAGGATCTTCCACTGCTGGAATCACAGATGTTGTGGCTCTTGTTTCTCTGTAGCGCCACAGGCAGAGAGGTGTTCGACTGGATCCTGGACCAAGGTTACTACTCAGAGCGCGACACCAGTAACGTGATTCGCCAGGTGTTGGAGGCAGTGGCTTATCTCCACTCCCTCCACATTGTTCACAGAAACCTCAAGGTAATGCTGTTCTGAAGACACGGAGGAAATGTGCTATAGGCAATGGAGGGATCTCATTGTTAAATCTTCATCGAGGACTTTACTTTTGCCGCAAAACGCAGGTTCCATAAATCAGATCTTGGCCCTGAATATCATTAAGAAGATGCTGCAAGGTGGATTGCACCGTCAGCTTTAAATACTAAAGTCACTGAATTACAAAACTGGAGACCCATCCAGGATCCGTTCATGAATATATTTTAATTTGAGTCACACTATACTTTGCTAAGTTAGCAAATCTGTTCCAGCTAATTAGATTTTTCAATTTTCTCCCTCTCTTTTACTGTGTTTGTCATCCCCCTTAATATTCACCAGATCATTAACTTTGAAAACGAAAACCCTTAAACATGGATGCACCAACTGTCATCACTCTCGTATGCTCTTTTAGCTGGAGAACTTGGTTTATTACAACCGTCTGAAGCATTCTAAAATAGTCATCAGCGACTTCCATCTTGCTAAACTGGAGAACGGGCTAATTAAAGACCCCTGTGGGACGCCTGAATACCTGGGTGAGTGAATATTCCACACCTTTTTAGAGGTGTTGCAGCCTGTTGTGGCAGAAATAATGAGGTTGGTGCGCTCTCGTGCAGCTCCGGAGGTGGTCGGCAGACAGAGGTATGGCCGGCCAGTGGACTGCTGGGCGACAGGTGTCATCATGTACATTCTGTAAGTCGGCGATTGTTCAGAACACGAAAAATAGATTTTTTTACTCCTTCATTTGAAGCACTTGCACTACATTAGCCATCAGAACTGGATGAAATATTCGATTATCTAGAACCAAACGGGCTTTAAGGACAAGAATCACGGGTGTTTTAATGATGACTGGTCTCCCAGGTTGTCGGGTAACCCCCCCTTCTACGACGAAAGCGACGAAGACGATTATGAAAACCACGATAAGAACCTGTTCCGGAAAATCCTCGCAGGCGATTACGAGTTTGACTCTCCGTACTGGGACGAAATCTCGGATTCAGGTACCGGCTTTTGTTTTTAGCAGCGAATTCTAACATTTGCTGGGTGAACTTCCCCTCCTGTCACCTCTGCATGTCGTTTTTATGGCGACTCCTTTTGTCATCTCCCTCCAACAGCCAAGAGCCTGGTCGCACGTCTAATGGAAGTGGATCAAGACCAGAGACTGACGGCCCAGGAGGCCATAAACCACGAATGGTTTGCAACCTTTTATATGCCGATAGAGCCAAGGAACTCTATAAAACTAATAATGTTGCGCTCATCAGTAGTGATTATCTTTGGTTTTTTTTAGTTTTTATCAAACTAAACACAGTTTAGCACAGTTTTTCTGTGATATGGTTTGTTTTTATCTCCATATTTCCATGTATTATTCACGGTTAAGTATCGCTTTAAACCCAGAAATCTGCACGTGTTTTTCTGACTGTAGAGAAATTAGGAGAGAGATGAAACACTCTCTGCAGTCAGTGACAGTAATTCAATTAAAGATTAATCTTGTGTGCAACAGCCTGTGGCAGTCACAGACAGATGAGGCAGAAAGCTCTGTTCTGAAGTGGCTTTTTTCACCTTTTGTTTTTTGTATTTGTACGACAGGATCTCTGGCGGCGCAGCTTCAGATAAGAACATTAAGGAGAACGTCTGCGCACAAATAGAGAAGAACTTTGCCAGAGCTAAGTGGAAGGTAAAACCGCTCTTCTTTTTCTGGCAGCTCTTCTTGGAGCTTTCAGAGGTTGTTAAATATAGATGATTTGATGTGAGCAGCATATTTTACTGGGTCTAGAACTCCACCTGTTGCCCTGAACTGGGCAATATCCAGTAGTGACAGAAAAATAAATAAATGTTTAAAATCCCCCCCCCCAAAAAAAGAAAAAAAATTCTCAACAAGTTTTTCTGATTAATTCATGAGTGCAGTCTTTGGAGTAAATGGAAACAATTGGATTCAAACACACCAAAGAGCATTTTCTAAGATGCAGGAAGCTCAAGTTGCATGTGCCCCCCCCCCCCCCCCCCCTACAGAAAGCTGTGCGGGTCACCACCATCATGAAGCGCCTCAGAGCACCCGAGCAAAGTGACTCCAGATCAAACAGTCCGGCGGCCGGAGCCACGGCTCCTCCTCCGGCTGATGCTTCGAGTCCACCTTCGACCACCACCGTACCTGAGGGAGGTGCCCCCGCCCCCGCAGAGACCCCTACCGGAGGGGGGGCGAGCCAACCGCCGCCGGAGGCCGCAGCCCCGGCCGTAGAGCCGCAAGCAGACGTGCAGCAGGTTGAGCCGGCGTCACGTTGTAACGGAGAGTCCTCTGCAGCTCTCTGCGCAGCCACTGAGACTGGGAACGAGCAGGGTTAGACCTCCACCCCCTCCACCCCCCCCCCCCCCCCTCGCTGTGTGACCTCAGCAGTCCCCACCGACTCCCACACACTGTACATTAGCTGCTAGCATAGTGACACTGACTCTGCTTCTCTCTCACTCGCAGCGTTAGTCTCCTCTCATGGAAGCTACCTTTCCTCAGAGCTGCGTCGCGTTGGCTTTCTAGCGTCTCGATGTTCACTGACTTTCTTGTGTGTTGTCAGTTTATATAAACCACGTTGCTGTTCATGCACTTTTGTAGAGGCAGATTTGTTCATACAGCTGGGTCTTCATTCTTATCTTCTTAGCGATGAGGTCGTTTACGACAACACAAGAAAATGGCCTTGATCCATTCCATGAAGAAAGATAGGAAACTTTTCTTTTCCAGTTGTAATGCTGAATCACAATTTATTGTCCTAGAAAAAAAAGTTATTTTTCCAGTTTTTCTGTTTGCACTGAGTAGCTTGTTGTGCGTCGAATAATGCTGAGATTGGTGACTGCGACTCGTATTTTAAACTAGGCAGCTTCGCTCATGAGCACACATCTGTTCCTTAGCTAACTTTCTGCTCAGGAAAGAACCTCACCGCTGTAAGTGTAAAGATTCTGTACATAGAGACCTTTGTAGAAGTAGCCAGAACAGCATGAGTTTTCACTTTTAACTGTCCCTATTGAGAGCCACACTCTGGAAAGAGATTTGGTAGCTTCAGCCTCGTCCAACCACTAACGCCACCATCGCCACGTTGAAGCTAAGGGTTTTTTTTATACGCGCAGTAGAATATCGCTGCATTGCTATTAATGTGATTACACGCTAGTGCTATACATCCATATCATTTCTGCAAATGATTCGCAGTCGTATCATCATCCACAGGTGGGAGGGAAGGCTTATTTTGTTACTGAAGCACTTGACATGTTCTAGTCATGTCCCCCATGTCAGGACGCAGACCTAAATGCCAATTAGTCTTACTGATAATTGTACTTGTGCGCTTGCTCTTCGCGCTGATTTAAAGGGAAGACAAACATCATTTTGGCTTGGTGGCGGCTTCAGCTTGTCTGATCTACTGTACACTGTAGTAAGAAAACAACCATTCCATCTCATTTTACTCCTTTTTTATTTGGTAGATTTTCATTTTCATCTTGATGAGCTGTAATAATAACCTAGACTGTCCTGTCGCTGGCATTCTGGTGGGTAGATAAAGGTAAAGAGAAGCAGTTTGTCATCATCACTTTAAAGGAAATTGAGCAATATTAATATAACTGGCTGCAGAAACTGTGATTCCTGGTGTCCTTTCGATAGCGTCCATGTATGTGTGAGTACAAGTCTGTAGTCTTTACCAGCTATCAGGACCAAACACAAGGCTGCTGTTAACTAACCAGTGTTACCTGATAAAAGTGGCGCCTCAACCTGTGCATTTCACAAGGTGTCACGTGTTTGGACCCAAATGTTCGACTCTACTTTTCCAATTTGAGGTTGGAGTTGGATTCAGGTTATTGTGTGGGCATAAACACGCCAAAGTTTGGGTCCTAATGTAAAAATCAGTGGAAAATGTCAGTGTGAAAGCCTCTGCAAAGATAGAAACCCCACATGTCATCCTCTGGGCTGAGGGTGCTCCTGGTATATACTCATATAGAACTACAGCGTAAGGTTATTGGATGTTAACCTATAAGATTTTAAGGGTCTTTCCTGGAAAAACATTTTTACCATGTGTACCAATTCTAGCATGACAGAGCTTTTTACTTAGAGAGACCAATTGAAGTTTACCAATTCTTGCATTGTGAAAGGTTCATGTCATATTTCCATTTTTAAGGAGGAAAAGATCATTTTGATGTGTATAGACTGTGTAATTTATGTCACACTTTAGGTTTTGTTGGCACAAACGAATACTGTAAGGATCTCCTCCCAGTACATTTCCCATCTAGTTTCCCACGTCTTGATTTTTCCATGTATTTCAGGTGTAACTGTAGATATAGATGTTTGCAGGACCAGTGGTCACCTCTGGGTCCTGTCTTGCATTCGTGAGCTCTGTAATGTACTCTCTGACTGGGTTTCTGACTTTGATGGTAATAAAATTAATCTGTTTATTCACCTGTGGTCCTGTTTGTTTTCTCCCTGACCAAGGGGAAAAAAACGGCGCCCTCGTCGAAGCATTGACAGGAAATGTGGGAAGCAGCTTGTGTCTGCCCCCACTCCCCCCTCACCCGGAGGAGAGCATCTGTGTATGACACTCTCAATTAGCACAAGCTTAGCACCCATCCTGGTGGAGTGTGAACTTGCATTTGGAAAAAGCCATCGGGGCCATTTGGTGACACTTTCCGGGACGCTGGAGCTGCGTCGAGCTCGGATGATGATGCAGAAAGGGACAATTCCGGGGGCCTCTGGGATTTCAAAAGGCTTCCACTTGGGAGATTTTCTAGGCTCGTTTTCCAGTAGCATGCATCCATCCGTGCACTCACGGCGTCTCAGGGGAACTCTCTTTTTTTGGCATGGCTTCATTAACAGCAGTAGGGTGAGAAGTGTCAATTCTCTCAGTTCTCAAGCAGAAATGAAGAGATAAGACTCTACTGATCACTGTCCAGCCCTTCTGAGAACCTCACAAAGAAATTAGAAAGTATCTCATCCTCTTGAGGCTCACTTTGGAAATGAAGTGAAATAATAGACACAGCACACTGCAGATCATCAGCAGAGCAACACTCCAGCAGCTGCAAGCATAAGCAGTTTACGTGTACAACACATTGGATTTAACGTGGCGCTGCTCTGCTCGTGTTCCCGATGCTACAGCTGATGTTTTCCCCTCTTTTTTATACATCTAGAGCAGCATTCCAGGCCAGGGCTTTTGTGAGTTATGAATGTGAGACACTAACATTGATCCTTTGGCATGAGGTTAAAAGTGATTCAGCTCTGCCTACATGCCAAATTTATGCAGTTTGAGAATTAATGATAAATTAATGGCTCCCCACACACTCAAATGTAACATCAGCCTGCTTGCTAACTTCTATATACTGTCTATGCTCGTTTGTTTGTTTTCCAATAAAATTAATTGTGTATGACTTTATTGCAACACATTTTACAACCTACTTTGTATATATGATGCAAAGTTCCCCTTAATGGCCAAGTTCCCACCAAATCAATATAAAAACTAGTATAATGTAATAGCAAACAATAACAGTATTAAAATGGGGGGTAACAAACATTATCATTAAAGATAGGATATTCCAACAGAACAATATTTAATATTTCAGCATTTTCAATTTGCATTTTCCGTGTTGAGGGCATTAAAATATTGTGGAGGTTTAATGTTTTTTATGGTTATATTTACGTGGTTCGTTTAAAAGAGATACCGAATTGGCTGTTGCCTCCTGCCCCCTGCTGGCTGTTGTTGTGTAGTGCAGTTAAGCCTCTGCCGAGGGTTGACTGGGCGGCAGAGGACAGTGTTGTTCTCTGGGTTCAGCCATCACCTTCTCTCCGTAAAGCAGCACCACTGGCTGAACTTTGATGACTGGTTTTCCACACTCTCCCCAGGGTCTCATCTGCGTGGTGACGGCATGAGAAGGTTCCGAACTGCGTAGAAACGCCAAAACACGATGTGATGTTTCAAAGAAAACACTCTGAAGCTGGATGAGCAGTGCCTCGTTAGTCTTTACACAGCTGATTTCAGTTTTCAACAATGACAAAAGTCTCTGGGTGCCTGTGAAAAACCGCCTCCCAGCGTGCCAGATTCCTGTGTCCTGCAGTTCTCCATGCCAAAGAGATGGACCAGATAAGTAGGGAATGCTGCAACTATTTCTGAACCACAAGTGCCAGATCGGACTCTGATAAGACAATAACTGATTCGTGTCATACTGTCTGATGTCACGCGACAAACCCCAGCGTCCCTCATAAATGCATCACTGTTGTGGGCTGAGATGTGTGGATGAGCCCGTTTAGGGAAGCAGAGGTGGATGAATTCGAAGGGAATTTGTGGGGGAGGCTGACCCCCCCGAATATTGGTGCTCTGTGCTCGATTGTCCTCGCCTGCTCTGCTGCTCCAAGGAGGGCATCAGATAAGAGAAATGAACAACCCTCGTTCTGTGGCAGGCGGAACAACGGAGGTTTGTAGCGCTGAGCTGTCATCTGACGACCGCCGCTGGTCCTGTTTGGTTCGGTAACTCCGGACATCTTTCCATTTGAGGTTCTTGGTCATCGGTCATGGTCTCCTCCTCCTCCTCGCCTCTCCTCTCAGAGGTTCTGCTCAAGGTTTCTTCCAGTTAGAGGCAGCTTTTCCCATTTTCTTCTTACCCTCTCTTCTTTAACATTTTGCTTTGACCTTTTCTTCTGTGGGAGGGTGTCGGCCACCCTCGATCTGAGGTCAGGTCCTTTATTAGATACACTGACCCCCGTGGGCCTGGCTGACCTGACAGCAGCTTGTTTTGTTGGTGCTCTGAGCCACACTTGCCCTTGTGAACTGCATCACACATCCTAAACGGCTCATTATGGGATAGAGGGATTATTACTGCCTAGTGTTGTTACATGGAGATTCATGATTAACAGATGAATAGTTTTCAGACATTTCAACAAGTTGGCCTGGTGTTAGTTTATCACTGATCTATGTCAAATAATCTCAGCCTTTAGAAGCGTGTTCACTCAGAATACCACGTGGATAATTGAAACAGGTAAGTGGAACAGTGGGTAAGAAGGCCTGGGCAAAGGTTCACCAGTTTACTGGACCACAGCGCCACAAGTAGGCAAGGTTTTTGCTAAATGATGCTACTGCTTGTTGTGAGTGGGCTCACCTTTACTTAAAGCTTTCCTCACAAATCCAGTGTGATTTTTATCAGTTTTTACCTGATATTTTGGTGCACTAGCTGTTAAAGCTCTATTTTGAGAGGCAGACGTCTCACTTAATCAAACATGTGACAGAAGTCTTAATCTTTGTGGTCGTGAACTCAATAAATATGCAGTTAACTTTTTTGTATAAACCAAAAATATGTCGGTTCTACAGACACAGAGGTGTAGAGTTTACACAAATGTGCATCCATGTCTTTAACAGGTACAACTTTATTCCAAGGATCCATGAAGTTGTGTGCAGAACATGGGAAACATCCAGTATCAAGGCAATCACAATGAAGGGTGGGAACATTCCATTCTTATAAAATATAGAGCTTTAATTTATTAGTCGGCAACAACAATGGAAAGGGAGGAGTAATTTACACACGTCATTACAACAACATCACCTCTGTGCATTGAATTTTCTAACCTTTTTTTCCCCAGAATGTCTGATGATGCAAAAATACAAAACAAACAAAACACTAAAACTACGGACACATTAAAAAAAAATGTATAAAAAAAAAATTGTACATTTCTTTGCGGTTTGTGCTGTATAGACCCCCCGGACCCCTCCGTGTGAAGGAGACATTCGGGAGGTATGAGCGATTCTGGGAGCAGACAGACATCCCGACTGGGGAAGCAGATACACGTACGCAATCCCAGCATGAGTCATGGATGCACCTTCCAGCGGGAAGACACGGCCTGGAAAATAGCTTGGATTAAACGATAGCATATCCAAAACCGCTTGTTATCGGAACACATACTCAATTTCCCAGAATACTCGTGTCCCTGGTAAGACGCATCATGTTTCAGACAGGATTTATCTGCACTATGGACATCATGTACAAGCATTTACTGCCCACAATGGAAGTCTACACCGTTAGAGATGAAGAGAGGGCAAAGACGGGGAAAATGACTACAGGGGATTTCTTCAGAATTACAACACAAATACACGTTCATGCACACAATGAAAGCCAGTTTCCCAATAGTTAGTGTCACGACATTTTTACAATGCTCTCTTGTGTATACGGGCAAGTATTCTTTTCCACAAATCAACAACATCGACAACAATAACAACAAAAAACGTCTTGTCTGCTCAGAAATGCAGTCCGACTGGGACACATCTTTCATTCCAAACTGGATCCTTTTTTATTACACAGGTCAGCTTTAACTTGTTGTGCTTGGTGTATTTGGGCCCATTTAATGCCCCTTGAAAGTAGAATAATAATGCCCTTTGTGCAGAAACCTTGACCTTTTATTGCCCCCAGTTCAAAGGAGCTCGTGTTTGGAAGCATCCACAAATGGTATGTAGATAAGCACAATTAGCATCAGAGCTGCAACGTTTGACAATCATCCAATCAGGAAGGCCCTGGAAGAGAAACAAAGGTTTCCAACAAGAGGCCCAATTAAACCAGTGAGATCATCTGAACGGTCATGAGAACGTGTTCTCACATTGGAAGGGTTGTATCTACACCATAAGTAGGACCATGTGTCGCTGGTCCCACGTGTGATATTTAGTCTCTGTCCTGAAGAGTCCAGAAATAAATCCTCGCATCAAGTCAGGGCAAGCACAGAAGGACAGAGATCCCATCACCGCGCGTCATCATCTAACCCCCACCTTCCAGAGAGCGCCTCGCTCCCAACAGATTACATGTCTGATCCAAACGGTCGCCAGGGTGAACGGAACGCTGACAGATGGGTTTTGTAATGACAGTAACAGCAACAATAAAATTAACATCAATAATAACAATATTTGCCCCAAAGGTATCTATACACAAAGAGCATGGTTCTTTTTTTTTCTCTAAGTACAAAGAAATCCACAGAATGATACTATATACAACCTACAATAAATACTGTGTATCATATATCTTACTGGTTGAGAGTGTGTGTGGCGGTTTTGTTCGTACGTCAGTTTTTTTTTTCCTGTTTGTGGATTTTTTTTTTCACGCTGCTACGCTCCATGAGTCTCTTCCACTTTTTAAAGGGTGGGGGTGTGGGTGGGTGGGATGGTTGAGGGTGCTTCGGATGTAAAGCTGAACTCCTCATGTCTCTACCTCCTCCTGCTCCTCTTCCTCCTCCCCCTCCCCATGATGCCGGCGGTTGCGGGGCTTCTTCTGCTCCTTGAGCTCCTTCAGGTCTTTGGCCTTGAGGGCTCCCAGGAGGGGGTCTCCAAACTGCCAGTAGTCCTGGCAGTACTGATTGATCAGGGTCATCTCCGGCTGGCTGAGGATGGTCAGAAGGTCCTTGTATTGGCCAGCGCTGGGGGTCCACTGGGTGCTGCTGGAATGCAGAGAGGATGACACAATGCCCCCTGCCCCCTCCACCAGCGCGTTGTTTACGGCCCGGCTGGACAGCACCACCAACTGCAGCTTGACCAGCAAGTGTTTGAAGTTCTTCTCTGTGGCCGTACACTGGTACATGCCGGAGTCGGAGGGCTGCAGAGACCGCAGGAGGAGCCCCTGTTCCGTCTTCAAAACCCGGCCGTCAGAGCGCATCTGCACGCGGAGGAGGGTTAAAGCAAATATTAGACATCTGATGCACAGGAATCAAGAATTACTGTCAAGAAATCAAGGAAATATAGTCGGTGACCGGTAAAATAAGGCGTAAAACGGCACAAAACTGACTTCATTTCCTATGTTCGGAGGTGTTCGTGCTGACAACTCAAACTCAAACTTTCAAACTCATGTCTGAGACACATAAAGTGTATTTAAACAGCGTTATAAAAGCAGGTCAAAGTCTGTGGAGATGTTCAGGGTGGTTCCTGTAAAAGGAAAGAAGGATATTTTCCCCCCAGTTTGTCTGGGGACTAATTCACTGGGACTTTGCACTGGATGCTTGATAGGAACTGGGAGGAGGGATTTTCCCACTGTTGAGCATGATAAACTACATTTTAGTTGGATTATACTTCTCGTATTCAGACGTATTTTATCTTAAGCATCTATGTTAGAGATTGAAAAGAAAGCACATAGGCTGGACTGATTAAACGTATACGTGGCCACTATTTTCATAAACCTATTTAGATATGCAAATAAGCGACAGTGAGATGTGAGAGGCAGCTCTGCCTGTGGGCTCGACAATAACCTTGCAATAAAACTTTAACTAGTGCCTGGAGGTCAGATATCGCTGCACTGTGCTTCTCCACGCCTGGTCGCGAGGACAGCTGGTGGTCTGTCTGGGAAATCTAGCAGCATTCAATCAAAGTTCCTTAATTATGGGGAACAGATTGGAAAATAATGACGCTGGGACGTCGCTCCGGTGAGTGACACTGCATCTGCACATTAAAGATCATCATCATACGGCTGCGGTAACTGTAAAAGCCTCTTTGGTTTGTGGCCCGGGTGCTTTTATCCCAAGTAGTGCCTCATCAAACAGACAACAGGACAGCCCACCTCTTTCCTGCGGTCGCTGTTGTCTCGCTGCAGATGCCATTTAATGACGGCGTGTGGAGAACGCGCCTGACACTCCAGGAAGGTGCTGCTTCCCTCCACCCCATACTGCACCATCTCCAGGGTGTTCTTATTGGCTGCAGGTAGACACACAGAAAGGGACTTCCATCTTAACCGAGCATTCGTTCATCTGGCTTCCTTTCTAATCCAACCTCGCTGAGGTTAGCATGAAACCCTCGATAATATCGTGATCTTACCGTTGGAGTTGAAGCCTCTGCACTGGCGGATGGGGTTCCCGTACTTGACGTCCTGCCTTCGGCTTCGTCTAAATGGGTCAGACCAGTGTTGCCAAATACGGAGAAAAAAAGATCATAAAGCAACCACAAGCCACTCAAAGCCATTCAGCCAAACCTGTACAATAACCCCCCCACCGTATTAGTGTGGAATTTTTGGTTTCCTTGTTGAAACCCTGTTTAAATTCCAACTAAACTGTAAATTAGTAGAATTATTAGTCGTTTGGAACAGCCGTTTCAGCCATCCAGGCAACTTCTCCTTAGTATCATCAAACTCGGTGCCTGGGTCAGCCAGTTACTGAGTTAGTGGAGCCAACGCTGCTGTGGGTGCTTACCTCTTCTGCGAGGCAGAGTAACGGGAGCAGGATTTGCCATCCCAGGCACAATAAGGATCTCTGGCAAGACAGCAGTCAGCGCAGGCTTCCCCGTACATATCACATCTGTGAAGAGCCAGCTGAGTCAGTCCTACCATGGAAGACACGTACATCTGTTGCTGTTGACGAAGAGCGGATGGAAAATAGTGTTATTACATGTTCAACTATGAAGGATAAGGAAAGCACTATGAACCACATGGATCAATAGAAGCTATTGCTAAAGTGTCCAATAGTCACTTTTGTATGTAAAAAGAAAACTCCAGTTTGTGTTTGTATTAAGCGAAGCGCGGTTCTGTTCTTTTGGACTGTAAGGTCGTAAGGTCAGCCTTGCATGGAAAATCAGATGATTAGTTGAATTTGTGGGTCAAACCTGCCTTTGGTGACAGAAATCTCCCACATAACTGAGGAATCTAAGCAAGCGTGCTCGGCTGAATTACATGATCTCAAAGTGAACTTGTGTTTCTCATCCTGGACTGTCTGTTTTGATTTCTCTGACACTCCGGTCCACCCTCCCTCCTCCTCAGGTCAGTGTCATTTGTGTTGCTTCTGACATCTGTTGGGGTCATGTTTGTTCTATACCTGAGTCATTACACGCAGGCACATGGAAGGCCAGTGGTGTGTGTTGCTAAAGCCCTGCCACATGCCTGCAGGCAGCTCTGAGGATAAAGACATATTGCCAAATATAACTTGGCTATGCGTCTTTATGTTATAAAAAGAACCATGGAGCTCATCCCCGATATCCCAGAGAGCAATCAGTTCTGCCTTCGCCTCTGTTCCGAATGCTAAACATGCAGCATTTACAGTTAGCGCGTACGGTATATAAGATATCCTGTGCTGTAACATGTTCAGGATGTTCAGGACCTTTTGGAAGAACAGTGACTTCATGTTTCTCAGGTTACCCTCATCATTTTATAAGCTGATGTTTGAAACCCAAGTCCGGACATTTTGGTGCAATACAAACTGCAGAATGATGTCACGTAGAATCAGGATTTTAATCACTACACACTAAGCACTTTCCATATTTCTACTTTTCTTGCTGCCGCTCCCAGCGATGACTTATGGAGGGAGGCCTCAGTTAAGCACAGCTGCGTATATTTAGCTCGCAACTTTTCCAGATCGCATGGCTTTCATTGCTTTGGAAGATTATTTCTTTTCTCAGGTTCAGAAAAACGCTGCGCGGCCTCGCTTACTCTTTTGGATGAGATCTTCATTGTTGTAATCGGAGTCGGGACCTTGACAGAAAACAAACATGTTGCTGTGAGTATGACGTCACATTAATATTATGTAATAAATGTTGGAGCAAATGAGAGGATGGATGGAAGGAATGTGGTTGAAATTAAAGCCCACCTTGAAGACCTCCACCTCCTCCAGAACTAGCTCCTCTGTTTGCAGGTCATCTCTGGGCAGAACAATAACTTTCTGAACCGTCCCCTTGTCTGCAGACAAACACACACCTGTGAGCTACGATCCCATAACCCTCTGATTGCCAACAGCCTCTTGAGTTCCCATTTTACTCCCTCAGCATCCACCACTGTGGGATAATCCTCAAACAGTCGGCTTTCACTTTACTCTCCACCTCGGTTGAAGAGCTTCTATTGAGTTTAACTTTTACATCGTGACAAGAAGCTGTTGCACCGCTTCTACCATCCTCGGCTCCCCTTTCTTTGCTCTGACCCATTCATCTGGACTCCATAAGACATTCTTTGGCATGTTTGATTCCTATAAAGAGTCCGGCATTCGAGGCATTCCTGCGAGCGGGATACCTGAGATTTATTACGAGTTTGGAACCGAGCACAGATTCAGAGATGAATAGCGGCCTCTGACAGCAGCTGAAAGGGTCGCTGCTGCACACAAACTCATTAGTCTCCTCCCCATAATGCACACACAGACAGGGCCCTGGTTAAGAGCTTTCATATGCCACATGTGAGAGCATCATCTTTGTCATAGCATACTGGGAGTTATATTAGAACTACGCATAAGCATGCAGACAAACAGATAATCTTTCTCACACCAGTGGGCAGGATTAAGTTGATGGATATCCTAACTGTACCCTCATGGCTTTTCTCTCACTGTTTATCCACCCAGCCCCCCAGGTACAAATATCTGGTTGTTTACTTCATATGAATGGAGAGCAGAATAAACCCTGTGATTGAAGCACAAAAGGTGAGAAGGCTTTTCTCCTAATGATGAATGACTGCAGGGGAGACAAGGCCTCCACTTACATGGGATTTATTTCCATGGGGAGATCACCCCCCCCCCCCCCCCCCACTCCATTATTCCCACTGGAACTGTCATTCTGCATTGTGACTGTGATCAAAGGGTTCATTAGCTCATGATGACTTCATGTTCACATGTTTGCTTGAACTTTAACTTTGATAAAAGCACACACATTGGTCTCCCTCCCTGCTTTTAACACTTCTCACACTCACCAGTTCCTAGAAAGAGAACTTCATAGTTTCCGTCCGCGGCTGCGACCTGGTCCACTGCGACGGTGGTGAACTCATAGTCCACGTTGGTGCGAACCACCAGGGGGCGCTTGTGCACTGGGTAGACTGGATTGTACATGGCGGGGTGATTCCTCATGAAGTTGATCACTTCATCTGGATAGTCCTTGGTGGATTTCATGTTGGGGGTGAACGTGCCTCCCGGGCACTGAAACGGAAAAGCAAAAACCATTAAACTCAACTGCGAGTCCAAACCAAGAAGAACATTTAAGACAAACACAACTGCAAAATCACATTAGAGGGGGTCATTTGTAGAAACACAAAGCCTTTGCTTGTGTTGATGGCTGCAGTTTGTTCACAATTCATAATTGCTGTTAATCAGACACATGTGGATTTTAAATTCACCGTGCCGGGTCGAGGGTAGGGGATCTTTCCGGTGTAGGCCACCCACTGGTAATTGGGACCCTCTTTATGAGCAAAGGGTCCATTGAAGACCATGCGGATGTCAGCCATGGAGTAGACACACACTGCTGAACCTTTGAAGACTGAACTGTGAGGAAAGAGAAAGAAGAAATAGGAATATCTCAAAATCCACACAGAAACATGGAGCATCAGCTACCGAACACTTACCCCGAGACAGAGAAGACTCCATAAATGACGGGATTCTTGGTGTCCTGTGTTGGCTGTATGTAGACATCTCCTATAAGTGGAGAGTTAAAACTGTGTTACAAGAGGAAAAATTCATGCTTCACAGCACTCCGCTCTTCTCCATTAATATTTACACAGCTTTCAGTCAATCAATCCCTTCTTCAGCCGGGAGACCTTCGGGCTACATGACCCTAGAAGCTAAAAACACATTCGGCCAAAAACACCTGGAACCCAGTTTGGGATTTGGATAATCAAGAAAATATGGTAAAACATACTAAACTCACATATCTGGGAGAGACGCATATATATTGCAAAAGAAAATCAGTTTTAAATGCTACAGCTATGACTATAACATCATTTATGGACAAGGTGGACGCTACAAGCGGGTGCTTCATACAGACAAAGAGGTTTGTATGTAAATGAAGATATATGGAAGCGATGGGTGCAGCTAAGCCCTTGCTCCTCAAAAACTTAACCAGAATTTGACAGATGTGATGACATTTAGCAGGGGGGCAGTAAACTCAAACAGCCGGCAACTGCTGTCTAGACTGGGACGTGATTGCAAAACCACCTGAGACAGACAATTTAAACATGATGTGGTGAGAACTTGGTCTTCCTGCAAGCTGAAGAGCTGATGTCTTCCACTTTGAGGGGAAGGAAAAATGTCTTCCCTCCCAGAGGATAACTGCATCATATACACTTGAGGCGGTTGTGGAGGTCGGTAAATCGGGAAGGATCTCTGTCCTAGGGCACTCTGCCTTCAGCCACTGATTTAGATGATGCTTTTGTCCGTACCTTGGAGAAGGCCACAGTAACAAATGGAGAGGAGATAAACATGTGAGGGGTGATAAGTCTCTCTCCTGTTTTAAGCTTGACCTAAATACTAGTCCCAGGAGGCATGTTTGTTGCCAACAATAGGACGAGTGCTGCCTGCAGAAAACTCTCGACCTGTTTGTCCAGGGAGGCGAACTAATGACACAATGTGCAACAAGTCAGAGGCAGAGGGGCTAAAAGATTTTAATGACTGCCATTCCCTCACAGACCAGCATGATGGATATACTGGCAGGCTGTTTTTAGATAGACTGATGCTATATTAGGGCTGACCATTGTGCTCAAAACATAACTGATAAGCTTACGTCCTGTTAACATTACCGAGTCTACAATCAAGTTTTCCTCTGGGGACGTTCTCAGACCGGCTGCTCGGTCCTGCACGGAGGGAACAAGCAGGGAGTTATCCGGTGCTCATACACGGCTATCGTTCCCAGCTGCCAGAACAAGAGCAGTGGAACGGTCACGGGTTAGCTTGGACCCAGCGTGTCGGGCTGACACCACCGTCACACAACAGATGATCCCGGTTACGACATACAGCTGTTGTGATGCCGAAACGGGCGATTTGCACGCAAGCACGGGCAAATGTGCATGTTGGAAGACAAACTGTCAATGGAACCAAGATAGAGCTATCACGGTCAGTCGCTAACGGCAGATAAAGGCGTTGGGAAAGAATATGATAACAGCTATGTGATTTACAAAAAAAGGCTTTCCCGAGAGAGTAGAGATGGGTTTGCTCCGGGGGGAGTTGTAGGTTAATAATGGATAAGAACCAAGCTTCAACACACGTTTCCTATTTCCTTATGATAATAAAATCTCTGCAACCATAGATTCCACTTCCTCACAAATCTATCTGTATCTATACATCATTTTTGTTTTCTCTTGCACATTTTTTCCATCATGCTGCCAGTGTTTGTGTAACCAGCAATGACAGAAGACTCGCTGATTATTGCCCGTTCAGCCGAACACACACCTACGAATTAATGAAGGTGCCGTGGGGGAGGGTGGTGTCGTAACACCATCATTTGAAATAACCACCTCATTAAATGCAGAAAGGTTGGAGAACGGGCTCATTTAGCTCAGCCTAGGACAGTCTAGTTAACTGTACCTGTCCAGGTTTATTCAGTAAACAACACTGTTACCAATTATTTTTCTGTCAGAACCCAAAGTTTCTAAAGAAGAATCTGTTAACTCATATGAAACCTTTCAATCTTTACTTCAGGCTCTTCTCTACAGGTAAAGAAGTAAGAAATCTGAAAATAGTGAAGCTATTAGCATGAAAAGTAATCATATCCAATCACAGTCCACTCCAGGAGTCCTTGGGGGGAGGGTTCTTTCCACCCTGTCACACCCGTCCAGGCCAATGAACATTGTGTGTACATACAATATTATTTGAGGGTCCTTAAAGTCATTATTAGACCCTCTCCAACTTTCCGACTCTGTCAGCACAGAACTGTCGAGTAGAGCCTTTACCCTCATTTGTTAAGGCAAGTGAGCCGTTTTCCACCAGGTCAAGAGCTAAAATAATGTCACCCCCGACAACACGGCGTGCGCTGTCAGGGGTGAAAAATGACAGCAGCACTGGTGGGATTATGCAAGTGATTTCCACTATATTATTCTACATGCAGCATGTGATGGGAGGAGGCTGCTGCCACGTCGGCTCAGGCCTGAATCCTGGAGTGTGTGTGTGTGTTAATACAAGTTTGTTGCTGCAGGAGAAACAGCTAAATGACTTAACTCTGCCTGATATTTCAGATGGGATCATACATGACAGGAACCTGAAAATGAATCTGGTCATGCTGGTTTTGCTTTTTTTCCCGCAGTTGATAAAGACTGTTAAGCTGACTGAATGTGTAAAGAAAAGGTTTAGTGTCCTTTAGAAAACTGGGTGCAGCACATATCCTCAGTTCATGAAAAACACATTACAGGAGCTTTGATACTGTCAACACCTGATGTTGACAGAACAAGCTTTGGTAATCTGCTGCACAATCGTGTACATTTTCTGTTCTCAACACTTGTTCACGCTCGTATGAAAGAAGGAAACACACACTCAGGAGTCACATGAAGAGCTAAAATGATCTGTAGATGTCTCCTAGATGCATACAGTCGACAGACCAGTGAAGGACCTCCAGAAAATTCAGTGGAAAGGAAGTTTACACAACACCCCATAAAGTGATAGCATCATTTGAGAAACCACAAAAGAATCTTTTTACTCACGGAGCTCATCAAAGTGTGTCTCCATGCCGTCTGTCCCTGGCACCGAGCAGATGAGCCTGGCCTTCAGGAAGGTGCTCCACTTGTTTACCAGGCAACAGTGTCCACCGTCGTCGTTCTGTTTATGACACAGAAGAGTTTCTCCATCACTCACTCTCATCTTCTTCCTGCCTTCCGCCAGCACCCAAACCCAAGTGGAGCCACCCACATAAACAGTGCATGTTGATTTGGAAGAAAAAACATGGGGGGATGTGGGGGGGCAAGATGGTAAACACTGTCTCCTCCTATTTAGATTCTCCCATCTGTGGTGGCAGAAGTCCAGAACCTACCCAGTACAAAAGAACTGGAACCACCATGTAGATACGGGAGGTCTGAAATATGAAGGACTGCTAGCAGGAAGGCTAACACCTACAAGTGATTAAATCAAATATTTTTAACAATATTGTATTTATAAATAACATAAAAGTTCCAGCCTGGAAATAAAAGCTTAATTTAGGCCAGTGGTAGGACTGGTGGCCGGGATGTCTGTGGTATATGCTTCAAAGGTAACTCAATCGGTGTCACGATACGACAATATGGTGCTAAACGTATCTCCCCTTCCAGTACGTGGTTTGTATATGTCGTGCATGTCTGCAGGGTACAAAAAGTGGCAGTAAGCCTATCCAGATGTGTGTTGAAGGAAGAATGGCAGGACCGGGTCTCTAGAGGCTGTGGCATGGCCACCACCCCCCATAGAATTGGGGGGGGGGGTTGTGTTTGTGTGCCGGGTCAACGTCTGACCCCTTTTAAAAAACACGATGAGTGAACAGCTGAGGCGACAAACACACGTACGCCACATTTTCTCACTGTTCTTACATGAGCTGCCCCGCACAAACATGCACGTAACCTCAGGATGGAACCGGCAGTCACGGCGGCACCGTATAAACCTCGTGCACGGCTTTCCAGTAACCGTCGTTTGCTCCACCCACTTTAGAAGTGCGCTTTAACTGCGAAGGACTCTACTCACGAACTAGCTTTCACTTTTTTACATTACAAGTTTTAAGTGTTTGGGGACTGCCGAGGTACAAAGGTCAGAAAACCACAGGGTCAGAGGTCAAAGGGCAACCTCATAGACAGAGCCATGCATTGTGGACAGGAAGGTTAAGGACACATGTGGATTCCAGCACATCAGCATTGGTTAAACACTCGTTCTCTGCCCCGCAAACATCCAAACACAGCAGGGGACTCGCCTCGCGAACCGCTGTGCTGTTTTTTTTCCCAAAGTTTTCCGTTCACAGCATTCCCACAACAAACCAAACAGGCCTCTGTGTGTGAGTACACACCAGGCAGATACGTCCTATACGGGACTGGGTCACCGGACTCTGGCCCATCTCTGACGACTTCTCTCGGAAGAAGAAGTACAGCTTGTCGTCGTTTCTCTCCGCGCTGTCGGGAATGAGGTGTACGTGGATGAAAGTGGGGTCTGTGGGGGGAAGATGTGGAGAAATATCAGAAAAAACTATGTGTGGGATCATCTGGTGAAGATCAGCCTGGCCTGATTTTCAGAAACATATGCAATCTCCTGGAACGTTACATGCCAGCGACATGTTTGGAACTCTTTGAAAGTCTTGTGGGAAGGCTACACGAGCTAATCCAGAGTCCCACCAATCACTGAGAGGCTGAACAGGACACTCACCATTTAACCATCTGGAGTTGTACTGATCTGTTCGCATGGCGGTCTTTGTCCCCAACGTACGGAAAATGGCAGAGTCCGTTCCCATGAAGTCGACATAGACTCCTGCATACAGCTCGCCATCTTAAAAGGAGAGAAAACATTAAGGGAGATTCCTCGACTCTGACATTAGTCCAGCACCACCCTTGGCACCAACATCGGGTTGTTAGTAACATGTCAGGACTCCTTCCAAAAAGCAAAGGCTGCACCAAACACCCGCATATCTGTTTTATTTAGACACACATTTAAATGTAAAGCTATGTAAAGCTGCAATATATAAGTGAACTTCAACAATTCATCATCCATTAGAGGGAAAATGGAAATCAGGCCTCATCAATCAGGGCCAGAACATCGTAGCAACGCAGGTTAATGTGGGAGCAGAAGCTTCCCTCACCCACATTTGCAGTGATTTCACAACAATTCTCTTTAAATTGATCTTATTCTAGCACATCTTCATTGGGCTGAATTTGTAGGAATAATGACTGTTAATAGACTGTGCCAATGTCAAGTTCATGATTGGTTCACGTCATTCTTTTAGAAACATTGCCAAGTCTAGGTAGTAAACAAGTTAGTCCCATTCTGGAGGACAAAGAGCCAAGTAATGGTGATGAGGATCATTTAAAGCTTTAATTGACCAGAGAGGAATAATCAAATGTAAAAGAAATGGTTCCAGAAACCATAACCCAGGCCTCCAGAAACAGCCTTCACACCCACTCTACAAGGACATAAAAAATGAGTACATCCATGTGTGCAAGCTGACAAATGCATACAACAGCCTTGTTAAGCCACAGGAAGGAAAGGTGTTGGTTCTCCAGCTGCTGCAAAGGCCACGCCAGAGAGCAGGTGTGAGCGTCACAGTCGAGAGAGTTGGAGTAAAGAACCAGCGGGAGGCAGAGCCGAGGAAACAAAAGCCCCGTTCCACCATCATTATACCCAACGTCACGCCTCTATATGGAGATTGATGATACATCATTAAAGCGTCTCCAGATAATGAGATGTCTAATGTGGCGAAGAGCTGAGCAGTCAGTGGCATATCTGCTGTCGTGGTACACGGTGCGTAAGCCTTGTCAACACAAACACCAGTGTTCCTGGAATGATTCGAACCGGTGGAAGTGGGAGGTAAATTCATCTTGGATGACAGTACTGGTTCCATACTGGTCAGCTGGCGCTGCGTTAATGTGGGAAAGCGGCGCCAGTGATTTACACCCTCTGCCTCGCCCCACATGAGGAAGATCGTCTTTCACTGGTGGCAACTGTGTTCTTTGGACCTGAATAAGTGACCTTGTATCAGAAGAAGACCACATGAATGCTACAACTGATGTGAGGCAGCACTGTGAAGACTGTTTACAAGGGAGTTTGTTTTTGAGCCACAAACTGTGAATATTTTGAAATGATCTAAACGTTCTGATCATTTGTTAGTGACCTTCCTTCCACTGTTACCCCTGTTATACATGAATGAGTCAAAAGATAAAGAAGACACGTTGTAATTATACTGAGAACACATGAGTCCTCATCCGGACACATTCCTTGCAAAGCCTGTTGTTATGACTGATTTATGACAATTTGGAGGACAAATAACTTAAAAGTAAAATACCACGAACTCAAATTATTGCACATGACTGCCCTAATCCGGAGGCGTCCGCACAAAGAGAAGTGGCAGAAGCAGCATTGAGCCTTGGCACTGATCACCTGAGTTTCTCCCCTCCAGCCAGTTTTTTGGTATTTTTATTAGGCATTTTGTTACGTCCTGTTTTATCCTGATAGTCTGTTGGCCTGGCCTCACTCTCACATCCTGTTCTTGCCTGTCTAACTGCAGTTGCCGCCCTAATGTCCTGCATCAGGGACTTATTGTGCTCCTCTTCCTCGAGGGCTTAAACCGTGTTCCCCTGGAACTTATAGTCTCTCTATCCCTGGTGTTGGAAAGATATTGTAAACTAGAGATTTTTGCCTTTTGTGTTTGATGGTGCACTAATCCAACCTCCCGTATCACATCAGCCTTTGGCTTTCTGCATATAAAGAGCTTTGATTGAGGTCGAGAATATTAAATGATTCATATATTAGTAGGCAGGATACAATAATTAGGCTTAGACATTGTTGACAGTGCGGCCTACAGACGTTAAATATGTTTTTTTTTAAAAATAAATAAATAACAACATCCACAAATAGAAGGACATGGAAAACCAGGCTGACAGGGACAATGCGGTGTTAACCACTGGGAATGCTGGGCCATGTCTACACCCAGGAGCCAAATGATACTCACTGATCAAAGCTGACACACTGTTGAGCTTTGGGTCATATGAACACTTTCCCTTCCCAGATTCCACTCTGCCTGGCTCCAAATGGAAGATGTCTTCCTGAAATGGGAAAATCACACAGAGACAGCAATAAATTCAGTATTGTTCTACCTGTCACTGAAATTCCCTGTTGGGAGGACGAAAGCGGCAGGCGTGCTCCCGAGAGACCGACACAGCCTGATGTGGGAGGAAATATTAGAATAATGAGCGTGCATGTGTTCAAACAAAAAATGCATGCAGGGCCAGCAAGAAATTTCAAATCCATCTTTATGCCATTCGGCTGTGGAAAAGAATGTGCCGCGGACCGAGACTGCTGGCATAATGAAGCGCACGCCAGATATCCCTCGGTTTGGTGGTGCCTTTGGCTGTGCAGGCCTCCTGCTGACACCTGTAATCCAGGACTGTGAAAACAAACCTGGAATGGAGGCTGGATGACTGATGCTCACTGCTCGTGGCATCCCTGCACGCAAGCCCTGGAAGGTGATTGGCAGAAATTTGCGTACGAGAGCGGGGGAAATGAATTAGGGGCATGCAATGACATGTGCTGTAGTGCAGACCAGAGCATGTTCATTCCCCATTTTTCACTCCCAAAGGGTGCAGAGAAGAAGACATTTCTGTCAGTTTCCATCATCACTAAAGGAGGGGAGAGGGTGGCATTTTGCCAAATTCCCTTCACTGGCTAATACAAACACACTTGTGCAATTCACAACTCCTCATTGATTAAATCACCACTCATTCAGATGAGAAGGTGCTGGCAGCTCACTCTTAGCCTTGCCAGATGCTGATGCATGAAAAGGTCACAAACATTTATGCGTACCAGTGGGGAACTGTGCCCCGAAAAGCTTTTTACAACCCTGCTGTAAAATATGACCCCTCAGAAAAGTTGCTGCATGTTTACAAAAGGGACAATAAAGAAACCCTCCAAGAATTTAAAAGGGTCCCACTTCACCTGAAGCCCTAATGTCCTTCAGACTTCTTTCCTGTGTTCCAAAGACACTGGAGAGCTCAAACAGTGAGGATATGTTCACGTGTGCGGCTGTTTTATTTCACATACAGCACAGCTAGTTGGCTGCAGATGGCTGGTGTTTGCTCTGGGCTAACAGAGCCTGCTGTGGGAGGGGGTCACATGCTGACTAGTCTTGCCGCCTGTGTGGGAGCGACTGCAGCACATTCCTGCAGAAGGTGGAAGTGACGGGTGGAACATTGTGCGCATGAGTGGAGGAAATTATTGTGGTGTTTGTTGCTAAATAAATGTCAAATAGATGCTAAATAACTGTGATTGTGCCATGCATGAGGCGGCAGTGAAAGCAGTTCATTACATTTCTGGTAGGTAAAGTCAACTGATTTTTTTTTTTGCCTGATAAGCCATTTGCATACGATAATGATGCTCTCATGCAAAATATGACATTTAGCACAAATGATACAAAAGGACAACGAGGAATATGAAAGGGTGCTCAGACAATGAGGTTTTGAGAGACAAAGCGACTATGAAATTTCATGTAATTCCACATTGCACAGGACATGCTTGAGATTACGCGTGGTAAATGTTATGGGGATAAAGAAATCGGGGCGAACTTAAAGAGGTGATGGGGAAATGTGATCACACACACACACAGGGACAGCATGCTGCTGGTGACTGCCAGCCCAAACAGGATGGAGGGCTGTGGTTCTGGCGGGGCCAGCACTGCACCTTCAGTCCAAGTGTCTCGTGCACTGCACTGGGATCAGCTGCGCGGCTAGCCCGTCCTCTGGCCTGGGCCATCTGAAGATACATGGATGTCTAAAGCAGAAGACAGCAACACAGTTGGGATGTTACACCACAGGTTCGGAAGCATCAAGGACTCGAGATACTCGACAATCCGAAATGACTGAAATCTGACCATGGAAAACATAGATGTGCACATCCACGCTTTTAACAAGTTGCTGCACTTGAACAGATGCTGGGGAAGTCAACAATGGTTCTCTATCCCGTGGCTAAGCCAGTAAAGGCCCTCACAGTAGGCTACATAAATTACACTCAGGTTTCGGCCCAAGTAAAACACACATGTCTACAGTTTAGGTAAAGCAGAAGTGGAGAATATAGCCTACAGCTGTTATCAAATCACAATCCATCTCACTGTAGAATTATTAACGCTTACACATTCCCTCATTTATGTCAGGATATGTGTGGGCATGCTTCTGTCTGAGTGTATAGGTTCATGTTTCAAAAATCACATTTACTTCCCAGTCCAAAGGAAAAAGGCACCTAACTAAATTTATTAAACTAACTCAACGTTACAGTTTTGACATGTTTGATTTTAAAATATTTACCTTTTCTGCTACTTTAAATCAACACTTTGTGACAATTTAATGGAAAATAATGTGCTGCTGCTACATAAATATGATATTTCTAGTTAGTTTGCAGATTATATGCAGAATCAGCACTTTTTAAAATATTTCTTACCACTGAAAGTGCTCTAGACTGCTCTGTTTGTCAAGAGAGAGACAGGGAAATTTACTTGCTTTTTATCCTTTAACATTTGTCCCTTGGACATCTTTGGGGACCAAGCGTAACATTCTGAATGAAGTGGTGCGTCCAATGGGAGTAGGAAAGGGCAGCGATGCCTCACTATGGTTGAGAAAATTCAAGAGGTCCCATTAAAGACTGAGACTAAACAAGGTGACACTAACAGCACCTTCGGGACGATAGCTGTGTTGGCGACTTTGCCGGTTGCAAAGACGTAGAACCACAAAGAAGCCCGGTGATGAAAACTATTATAAAAGGAAAGTAGCCTGCAGGTGGATGGAGAGCAAATGACTGGAGAAGAAAAAGGAAAAAGCCAGCCACTGTAGGCCATCTGTGATGCACGTGAATAAAGCTGTCTGATAATTTGATGTGCCACTCGTATAATCCGTAAACCTTTAATCCTCACCTGGGGTCTGCGGCCACGGTTGACGAATGTGCAGACTGGGTTGTAAGCGCCGGTTCCACAGACATACAGCTGAGTGCGATTCCACGGCTCAATTAGACGAATGAAGTTTGCACACTCCTCCTGATGAGAAATGTCCTGAATTATTTACTAACCAAGATTATCATTCAAACGAAAGTTCATTCACAGGCTACTGTGTGGATGGACAAAATGCACAATCAGGAGAATTGTATGTTTTCAAGCTATGTGTTGGAAAAATTAATATTTTATTTTTATAACCTAAAAATGAACAGTATGGAACGATATGACCTGGCCTAATAAATACTGTTAACAAGCTTACTTACATTGGCGTCCTTCCCACTCACAAGACATTCCATCTTTCTTCGTTCGGACACCGGCCAGTGGATCTGCGAGAGGGGAAAACAGGACATTTTATGGTTCAAAATTCAACATTTATAAAACTGTGGGTATTTATTAGATATCTGGGATAAAACTGCAAAATGGCTGTCCACCTAAGCTGATATTTGTCCTGTTGGAATTGACCAAACCCAATTACAGTGTTGTAGTGATCCAACATCCACTCCAATATAAAGTCATTTTCAGCTATCCCACATGGTTTCAGGACAGATTTGGAGAAGCTGAACAGAACATTTTGCCCTGGGGGCAGCACTTGTAGCACTGCCTTCCTCTAACAGCCCATTAGAGGGGCCAGAGTTTGGGGTGAGTGGAGGTGTGCTATGAGAATGTGCGAATGATCTTACAATATGTGGGTCCTTGTTGATGTCATGGAGGTCCAGAGACAGGATATGGTCCTTGCTTCCAATGTACATGCGATCATAATCCTCATCCATGCGCAAGATGCGGTAGTCAGTTGTGTTGAGGAGATAAGCAAAGTGATGAGCAGTCCCAGTGGATCTCAGCTCTGTTTCAAACAGATAGATAAATCATTTAAAGTCAGCTGTGGTGCTCTTTTTGCTGCACATATGTATGGACAACTGACACATTCCTTGTGACAGTCCTGCATACCAACATGGCACTATCTGATGGTTTTCCACCAACATGGCTGTAACCTAACGCTGCACATTAGACATAAGTGCTACTGATCGTCTGTCACATCGTGTTGATGGTTTAATACCACCAAAGTGGATCAGAAGATGTAAAAAGTCTCTCATCACTGACTGCATGTGACTTCCAGCCATTAGCCAGTAAAGGAACAGAATTCAACCATAGGGTGAGTTACACCAAACTGGTGGGTGTAGAAAACTGAACAGTGCCTCGGATCACAACACCGAGCACATTTGCAAAGACAATATAACTGACACTTCCTCCCAATATTCATTCTTTCACCAGCTCCATGTTAGAGTATTTGTTTGATATGTTCTCCCCGGTTCAACAACCATACACAGAGAGAGCAGAGAGGCTGCTGCTAAGACAGCAGAAGGCCCCACGCTACACCATGGACAAACACACTCCTTTGCGATCAAGAGGGGAGAGGCAATAGAGGGTGGCAATGACATATTGTTAAACAAACACAGTATTTCAGCCAGCAGGAAAGCCCCCTTCTAGCTTTATTCTGCAACCAGGAGACCACAAAAACTCAACAGGCAACCTGAAGGTTTCCCTGAGTTCTTTTGTGTTGATTTAGCAGCAACATTGGAAGGGGAACCAGATGATAAGCTGTCAAATACCTTTAGATTTGTTTATATGTTTGAAAATGACACATCAGACCACTGTGCCAGCGTAGAATGAAAGGAAGAAAGTGTGAAACATAGCCAAGGGGGACAGAACACCATAGCATACTTAGAAAATACATGATGAAGATGATTTAAAATTATGTAAATGGTTCCTACGGTTCATAGCAAAGCACATAGATTTGCAGAAAAGAATGACTAATGTGACCAGGTGAGGAGGTCGTGCAGGAAAGAGGCCGGACACCAAAGTATGCAGAGCCATCAGTATGTCCGCCACTGGGCCTTAAAATAAACAGCATGTAGACACTTTTTAAACAGACTCCTCGTGGAATCTGATATTATGAGTCTTTCCAGCCAGATCTAAATTTAACAGGGGGTTACGTCAATAAGCGAAGATTAATAGCATTAGATTTGCTATATTTGTACAGTTTGATTTAATAGCCATGCCCACCACAGGAATGTTTGCAGGTCAGCAGAATGACTGACAGCTGTCAGAGCCCACTGAAGAGGCGCTGCAACATGTGGTTGGACCTCTGATTATTTGTGTTGGAGGCTTAGGTTGACTGATGAGTCCCCATACAGCCCAGCTATGAGCACACACACATGCACACACACATCCAGAAAGAGGCAGACACACAGGGAGTCCAATGGTGAGTCAAAGTCTCTCCTAAAGATGAGTGTCAACAGCTACTCCATGTGTGTTTGTTCCCAGAGAGCAGGATGAGACTGTGTCAGCTGAGGGGAATGTGTGCACGGTAACAACACGTCAGATATTAGGAAACAAACTCAGATGTACTCTCTTGTCATCTAACATTATCCTATAACTGTGCATGTGCAGCCCAGTCTGTACACAGCAAACATGACACATGGAAATAAAAAAAGCTGGTCTAAGGTCACAAAGAAAGGTAAAGTAATGAAGACAACACCACACAAAGCAATGAATTTTAAATGATGCTACCAATGAAATGGTGCCGAGACCTTTAATCTCTGCAAATGAATGACAGTTGAAGCAGAGATATCAGATTTACATATGGAGCCCACAATGAGGCCTAAATGTCACTGGTCCTTCTGGTGTAATGGAGAATGTAATAAAAGCTGTAATGACAGGTCAAAATGAAAAAGGTAAGAAATCTGGGTCTCCAATTCTGCTAACCTTTTCTTAGTTTAGCCATTCTCTACTGTGTCCCTGTGAAATTAACACCACGAGGACATACAAAGTATACAGTATGACCCATTTGACTGCTTTGCTTAAGGCCAACAGGATCCAGGACTGAGCCTAGAGCCAGGTAGCTACCCAGTCCTGACCAGCTCTGCAGTGCCAGATGTCTGAGCACTTTAAATTTAATACAAACGAGAAACATTTGATTTTATATTTAACCCACATATACCAATTTGACCGCATATCCGTGAACATGAGCAGTCCGGAGAGGCTGAACCACCGCGCTCTTTGTCAGACACATTAAGGCATGACAGCATTTTCCGCACACAGACTTATCCTGGAGATTTAGAGGCTGGGAGCAGGGCACACGTCTGTCTATTAGAGCCACATAAAGTCCTAAACTAGCCCATTACTGCTGTATGGTTCAGGCTCACTCTGGGGGGTCTGCACACACACAGCAGGCGCTTTGTTCCAGGAACGCACCACTTCCCCTTGTGGAATGGCGGTGGCTCTATTAGAGGTGAAAGTAAGCCAGTGGTGGAACGTGATCCTTGCACTCAATCCCTCTGCCATTGCTGTTGTCCCTTATTGTCTTACTTTTTATGCTAGGAGGCAGCATTTGAAAGCAAGAAAAAGGTCACACGGTCTGACCTCTACCTGCTTTCTTCCCTCTAATGTTCTGTCTGAGCCACTTATCTGTATGGTTACACATACATTAAAGAGATTATAAAGGGAGAAGTGGGAATACAGATTATTAACAGGATCAGAAGTAAAACACACACACACACACACACACACAGATAGATAGATAGATAGATAGATAGATAGATAGATAGATAGATAGATAGATAGATAGATAGATAGATAGATAGATATAGATAGATAGATAGATAGATAGATAGATAGATAGATAGATAGATAGATAGATAGAATAAAATTGAAACAGATGGGATTTTTCTTTATCTTATCTTGTATCTTGTGGGAAAATGTGTGTTTATTGGACAGCGATGGGCCAGAGAGCGAATGCAGAAAAAACAGTTGGAATGGAACCAACGACGGCTGAGAACATGCTGTTGAATGAAGGGAGCTGTGGCCACTTTGCTACCAAGGTGCTGGTTGGAGGGTCCTAGATGTCTGGAAGCTTTCCCAGTTTATTCTGTTTTAGTTCAATTCCTGGCCCACAGCATGATTAGAAACATGATACACGGCAACGACTATAATTCAGATAGATCGTCTTTGGCTTCGTGTACGTACATGTTCAGATTCTTCCAGGGAATACTCATGCACATCCCCAGGCACTCAAGCCAATAAATAAGCCATCATACTTACACACATGATACCTAGAACACTGTTTCTGCCTGCACCACCTGAGGTGCTGGTTGTTTTACCCACTTGTGTCACACAGAAGCACTGTCCAAAAGCACTGAAGCAACACTGGGACAAGAGGCTGAATCACAAATAAACATGATTTATTGTGTTTTTCAACCCGAGATTTTATTACATTAATTTGCTTTGTTTAATTCAGAAACTCCACAGGAAATTGTGGCAGAAACTTAAATCTCGCTTTCACCATGCGCTCAATGAGCGCAAGCTTCCTGCCAAACCCTGAGGTGGATTACAGTGGTTATGCTGGGAAACCTGGTTTTGTCCCGCAATATGAATATAACCCACTACCCAGGCCTTATATAAAAATATGAATATATCTTGTTAACCTTGATTAAATCAGGTATAAAAACACCGAGGTATGCCTCAGTGTCAGGCTGAGCCAGGCCTTCTACCCCTCAGAAAATACTTTGCTTGTGTTCTCGAGAGCTGCGAGCCCTCTTGTCATAGCAACTCTATCTTAAATTAATAAGCAACAAGCCAAGTTGACTCAAGAAATGTATTTGGATTGGAAAAGTTTACTATGAGCATCACATCTTGAGAAATAAGACAGCACAACTGCTGGATGCTGTGCTGTGATGAAATGATTTCCCACCACGGTGTCACACAGGGGAGCCGAGAGACTTCTTCTGATGTATCGGGTTCGGCTCTTAATGCATCCTATATAGTGCAGAGCCAGTAACATCAGAACTTCCTTTCATTACGGTACAATTACTGGATGACATTTGACTTAACACAGCAAACAGCGCTCGCAGGGTTCCAGGCAAACTCATGGCAGCCATCGAGGAAGTGATCACAGAAAATAGTGAACAGTGAGACAGCTAAGGGGGAGAATACATATCCTACGTCTTGACAGTGCAGTGCACACTGGTGACATGATACCGATATGGGAGTCCCACCCTGCAACATGTTTCTCTGGTTTCAAATTGACTAAATTACTGGCCGTTGCCAATAAGAGCGTGTTGCTGCTTGAAGCCTGCACTGCCTCTGCAGAAAACTACTGAAAATAAAGAGGATGGGGGATGGGAAGAGCCCAAACTTAGTGGTCTAATGTATTAACAATGAAAAGGAAGCAAGTGGCGAGCAGTGCCAAGCACAGTTTTGCAATCACCTGTTCACTTCACGGGTCTGTGGTTTTCCTTTGTTGAGCACATGGTTGAAAATCAGAAACTGAAACGACATCAACCGGGCCAAAGATAAAAGTGACGCACTAAAACCAGATGTCCATTCTACTCCATCTATCCATCAATCTTTTTTCAGTTTTTAAAAAACTAAGAAACAGGCTCTTGGCTTCTAACACAGTTTCTAAGCTGCATTAGCTGCTGTCCTGGGGCAGTTTCCAACCTGTCAGAAAGAGGTGTGTTATTTCACACACACACCCGACTCACAGCAGTGATAATTGGGGTGTTTAAGATGGGGCGGGAGGGGTGACAGGGTCTCAAACATCAAAGGAAGCACTTGTCAGGAATCCTGGATGATTATCTTGAATGCCATCAATTCAGTGATTGAACATTCTGGTTCAGACAGAGCTTCAATTTAGTATTATATTTTATTATTGCATCAGGATAGTCTCATGTTCTTTAATGTATTTGGATATTTTTTACATGGGTGTAGTTTTTAATCTATTCACACATTGCAGGTTTGATTTGAGTCCAGAAACGCATATCTGAGGATGCTTTATCTTATCTTCATAAAGCAAAACATTCTACTTGTATGTCCTAGAGAATATAGGGGATCTCTGCCCCCAGCAACAGCCAGACAGAGATTTAACAACCCGCTGCTTCCTCTGAATATGACTGCTGGGCGGCAGAACCTGCACCTGCGCTGCTATCTTGTTAGCAGCATTTTAAGTCCCTCCTGCGATTCTCAGGGCCCAGAGTACCTTTCTTCACCCTGCTCCAACAGCTCCTTTCAACACGACTTGTCTTCATGTCAAATATTCCCATAACTTGTTTAGGTTGGTGGAAGCTCCACGCTTCAAAGCCAGTGGAGAAATGACACGGTTGTTAAAGAATGTCTGTATGATGCCTGGAGAGTGGTTACGAGGTTAACTGGGCTCCTGAATCAAAAGGAACCGTAACAGCATGTGAACATGGCAGCTGCTTGCCTCGGCTTAGGATAATAACGGCGG
Source organism: Takifugu flavidus (assembly GCF_003711565.1). Taxonomy (NCBI): domain Eukaryota; kingdom Metazoa; phylum Chordata; class Actinopteri; order Tetraodontiformes; family Tetraodontidae; genus Takifugu; species Takifugu flavidus. The sequence continues at coordinate 2,382,328 of NC_079523.1, read as the reverse complement.
CCGGACGCTCGGTCACTGTGTCACATCAGATAAGGACATTTCATTCAGCAGAAAATGAATATGCAAGGGTGAGGCATAGCGAGATAGCATCTGAGCCTCCGCTAATGTCAGAGCCTGCCTATAAAGAATAGTGACATGGTTGAGCTTCACTGAATGTTCTGTGCGTGTGTGTGTGTGAGTGTGTGTAGGGAGGAGAGACAGGCTCAGCAGCTTGCTGCTAGGAGAGAAAACACAGACATAATAGCATAGCTACACAAACACCTGCCCAGACATTCCTGTATATAATCATAATCAGTCTAACAGGTATCGACTAGAAGTTTAGATTTTTTAGTTTCAAAATGTGCCCTTGTTGGTGCTGTTGTTTGACCACTTGTGGTTTCAACTGCTATTAAAAAATCAACAGCTCCCATGTTGTTGCTGTATTTTGTTGCTGTTGCTTCCTCACCGGGAAGGAGCTGTGATCATCTCTTGTGTCAACACGTGTTAGGCGTGATCCCTCAAAATGGACCTGCACTTAAAGTTGTGCAGCATCTCACATCATTAAGCACCGCACAGTATCCAGAATTAGCAACACAATGCACTATGGGACATGTCACTTTAATGATTACCACTGTCATCACCTCATTACTACACACACACACACGCCCTTTGACCTAGGGCGCATAAGTGCTCTATAATTAGTGACCACTGCAATGCCCCGCCCCTCCTCTGCCCACCATTAAAGCTAACAGCACCAATTTGTATTTACTGTCGGCTGTGATGAGCTCTCATGTGAAGAGGCAGCCTTATCACAAGGCCTCTGGGCGCTGTCACATAAGCCCCCTTTCTGCCGCCTGCCAAGGAAAGTGCATTGACAGACAGATGTGTTTGTGGGGAGGGGGATCAGATTTGGTTCTATTTTCAGGTAAAAGAGGCTCAACAATTAGAGGCGATGAGGAGCCTCTGGTCTCTTCTTCTGCGACGTGCACAACTTTCCACTGGTTTTCCTCCCCGTAATTGAGGGTCCTCGTTCTGTTCAGCCATGCACGTTATGTTATAAACTCTGAACTGCCGCAAGCTACGAGTGTGTGGGAATGGTTTAAGTTACCTGTGATTGACTGGCTACATATTGAAGGGGTAATTCTGTCTCCTACCCAATGATTGCTGGAATAAGATCCAGCATTATCACAGAAAGTGATCACTGTTATATTATCTCTGATCTGATCTCAGCAACTGATGGACAGGTGACTGCTGAAAGGTTCACGAAGCATTTAAATTGTTACTAAGTTAAAGAATGTATAAAGATACAATAGTGATCCACACGTTAAGGTTTGAAATGATCTTTGATCAAACCTTAAATACACAGCAGGTGGATCTTTTAAAAGTATGAATACTCTACCCGTTTGGACCCCAAAGCAAGAACAGCAAGAGCATTAATATGAATTATTAGACCTGAGCTACATCTGGGGATGGTGTGAAATGTAGAGAATTTATGGTTTTTCTTCAGTTACAGTTTGTCTTCACGGTGGCACTAATAATTTGAAATGACACAGATGATGGCTTAGTATGAGCTGGTCAGCAGGGCTTCAGCAGCCAGCACCAGGAGATGTGGGGGGGTTACTGGGCAGCAGTGGCCGTGCTTTATGTTCTGGTTTAATCTGGGATTAACTCAGGGTCAGGGTTATCTCTCCTCATCTTGAGAGGAATCAGGAAACAGGGATTGCCTGGGGTAAAGTGGCATTACTGCGCAGCCTGGCCAGAATTACAATGAGCCCGTGTCTGACAATGCAAAGGTAAAAAAAAAAAAAACAGGAGCAGGAGAAAAGAGAGAGTGTTCAGCATGATTCATGTGGCCTTGCTCATCTTTCTAACCCTCTCATTACTCCAGTTTATGGCCATGGGTTCCAGATCTAGATGCCCTGTGGTTGCAAATTACTACATCCCACAAAATGAATCATGTGATGATTTTCTATTTCTAACCTTTCGTGTGACTATCTTGTTCCCTTTTGTGTATTTAAAAATACAACATAATCATATCAATGTGATAAACACTTAAAAAATGTGATAAATGTGATAAAGCTTAAACTTTGAATAAAACAGCCTGCTACCTTTAGCCTCCCTTATCGTAACCCGTTATGCCTGTTTTCTGTCAGACTATAATCCCCACATGCTGGATGAGCTCCGATGCAGACAGTGTCCACCATCTCTGTTCCTGATGTCTGCTTTAAGAGGTTCGTGCACCTGGGAGCTGTGCCGGCTGTTAAACCTGAGTGCCCTCCGTGTAATGAAGATGGATCTTCCTTAGACTCCATCACGCTGTAAAATGTTAGAAGCAGCGAAAGTGACTGGAGCTTTAACTCACACTCTTAATGAAACCCTGCTGCACCCAGTTAAAGACAGTCACATAATATAATGTATGATTCAGAAATATAAAGTATACCTATGCCTTAGGGAGAAGACTGGACGATGCAGTTCTGAGCACTATGAGAATGCCACACTGAGCTCAGGTGCATCCTGACAAGCCAGGAGCAGAGTTACAACAGCCCAGAGACAGGAAGTGACATCGTAACAGTGTGACGAGTGATCTTCACTGTGGTTCTGAATAGTGGATTTGTTTCAGCCGTGTGGGGTCACAGTGTGGGAGGCCAGTTGTTGTTCCTATTCTTCCTGAGAATGACAGGAAGGCAGGATAGATTGTGACAGCAGCCATTGTGGCTTTGGTCCGGTTCTCTTCCTCTCGCCAGGACCCTGCTGCTCCTCCACCCAGATTAAATGCCCACGGTGCTGCCTCAGCACCAACAGCGTTGTTTGGGCGGCAGAATTGAGTTCAACCCTCATGATTTTATGTGTCGTGTACGGATGTTCCGGCACAACAACACAACAAGAGACAGGAGACTGGCGGGGCGCCCCCGACGATTGAGTTCCGACACAGGTCTGATTCCCAGAGCTTGGGGACAGGATGTGGGATTAGGAGACAAATCCTATTTTTCAATGCACATGTCAGCAGCATCAATCCATTTAGCCTCAGCACTTACTTTTGTTATCCAAAGGGCATTCATCCAAAAGCAACTTTGTGTATTCAGATGCTGCTGCATCACTGGGTCTGTCAGTCCTTAGTCACAAACCAACCACTCACGTTCACACTTTCTTCGACCAGCTGGGCTATTCAGCCAAACACTGCAACCTCATCATCACACAACAACTGCTGAACCTGCAAAATCCACAGTTAAGACGCTCAAAGGTGAAGAGCAAAGAGGCGATCTGTGATGCTATAATCCTGCTGTTCTTAAACCACGCTCGTTTTAAAGGGCCTTATAATGCTCTGCACTCTTATCCTCTATTCACTCAGAAGGAGATAATAGGTTGTCTAAGATGTGAAGATTCAATCTACCTGAAGAGGATGTCTCAGTCTGATCAATTTAGTCCTTCTGAAGTCTCGTAGTGAACTGCGTTGGATGTAAAAATCCTTAGAAGTATCATCCACACATGATGTTTGTTTTGAGAGTACTGCTATCAGCAGGGTCCATTTCCTGTATTCAATGAAACAACTTTGAGTGAGTCAGTGCACTAATTCAATTTTTGGTTCCTCCAGCTTCATCTCTCTTAAGACTGTTATTTTGGCAGACTGGGCCCGTCACCCATATAAGGTTAAAACAGATAGTGGCATGCACGGGGGGAGGGCAGGGTCAGCGAGTTTTCCAAGCCGATTTAGCCATCCCAGTTTGTCACTGGTAATCTTCCTGCAGCTAACAGGATGATAAAATCAGCCTGATAACTGCAGGGGATGGATAAGGAGGGAAGCGCACATAGTAGGTGAGAGAGAGACCCGCTTGTGTGTGTGTGTGTGTGTGTGTGTGTGTGTGTGTGTGTGTGTGTGTGTGTGTTTGTGTATCTTAGACACCTTTCAAACCTCATCCCTCTGTCTCTATCTTACACACATTTAGATACGATGACTGCAAATGTATGTTCCTTGTATGTGCCCATTGAGCTTCCTAAGAGAAGAGAAATTTAAATACAATAGAGCCAGTCCAGTATTTTATGTGAGCTGAAGGTGTGACAGCAATCAAGCAGTGGAAGTGTTTGGTTTGGACAACACCACATACGCCACAGGCATCACCCTTGTCAGTAACCCTTCACTGTGCCTTTGTATAGCAACAGCAGCTCTTTCTTACTGGAGGCTTTTACTCTTTCTCATGTTTCCAGCCAAGCAGAATTATCCTGACAAGGTCACACCATGATGGAAAATTCATCCTAAATAAGGAGCTCATGAAGGATAGAACGATGGGTCTGACCTTTTGCCGACAGCACAGAGCAACGTTATTTATTTTCTAGCTTGTACTTCAACACATTAGGAGGAAATATGCTTGTCAAATGTATTTAGTGAGTCCAGGTGCAACCACGTTAAGCACTATTATGCGGTGGGATGAAATGCCACTCCGCAGGTTGTCTTGGCTAACCCCTAACTGCAGGGCTATACATCTTCTTTTCAATATTCTGTGTATGTTACAGGAGTCAAATGGCCAAGAAAAACAGTCAGTGTGTGATTTATTTGTTCTGACTGCATTTAACTGTACAAAAGTGAAACCCGTTCAGTTAGCTGTACTTGTAATTATGGCCCAAACGCACGTCTTAGCAGTGTTAATCCTTAAACCAGGTTCTTCCTGGCTCCTCACAGCAGAGACAGTCATTCGCTTGGCTCAACCTCCGCCAGGTTAAACTAAAATCCAGGGAGACAAAACAAACCCTGCGTCTCACCCATCACTTAATAGGCCTGCAGCTCTGCAACACACTCAAATTGGCAAAGTGACCTTGATGAGGGAAACACCAACTGTCAATCATTGATTACCCAGACTTTCACTTAAGGGCTCCCCTTTCAAGTTTGATCAATATTAGCCAAAAAGTAGTCCAACAGTAACACTGTGGAGTGGCTATTAGGGGGCACGGAGCCTGAGGAAAGGCAGTACAATTAAAATGGAGAGTTTATGTGAGAGAATAGGGGGGGTTCTATACAAGCCATTAAACAGTTTCCCCTCGGTGATACTGATGTTAAGAGGGAATCGTACATTTTTCTACTCATTAAAAACACTCGGAGACATTCACAGTTTCAACCACGGACTGTCGTTTCTGTAGCTTTCACCTCAGTTTAGTTTTGACGCCACTGAACTGAGAAAATTCTTAGATATCCAAAATGTGGCTTTCAAAAGTTTAAAAGGTCTCGCAGCATCACACTTTCAGCTGTCGGTGGAGTGAGCAGCGAGCACTTACACTCTGAAACAATTAAGGAACGTCTCTCTCAAAACCTGTGACCTCAGCCTGGTGAAACCACCGGGTAAATATCTGTCTTTCACCTGCTAGTTTTAATTTGAAAAGAAATGACATGTGTTGAACTGTTTTTCTGCATCTGAACGAAAAACCTGAGACCACGACAACAGTGCCAAAGCTCCAGACTGCTGCATAACACAGAAAAGGGAACTCCAGAAGTGGGAATTGTAGTAAACCACCTCAATTTAAGACACACACTGGCTAATCTGTGAACAGTTGACGTCCTGTCTAAATATTCCTGGAGAGATTTTTTGACATGGACTCATATGGACATGGACAATCCTGCTGTCTGGTCCTACCAGGAGAGCCTCACGACCAGGCAGTTGAAGCGGTTGAGGGATTGCTGGACTGTCCTGTGAGCCAAGACCATTGGTGGAGTTTGTGGCCAGAGCTTTGCACTCCCCGTAATGACTCATTGATCTGAGCTCCTCAATCCCTGCTCGCCTTATCTTAGCTAATGGGGCGGCATCCTGGTCCGTCACAGGCGGCAATCTCTCCAGGAGACGGAGTGCACTTAGAGGTCAGCGCTGCCGCTCGCCGGCGAGCTACACTGAGGCCGGCTGGAGGGGAGAAAAGCTTTTCTGTATCTTTTTGAACGCTTGCTCTTCTTTGCTGACAGGTCCGCACTCCCTCCTGACAACTGGGCTGTTATTTTTTGGAGTTGGATGATTTAGTATCCCTCTAGGATGTTCTTTTATCATTCCAATAACAGATTCTCACTTTACACATCCATGATTCTTCTGGATGCATGATACCCTTACATTGACCCCAAAGATTTAAGGCCTACAAAAGGACGCCCCTCCACAAGCCAGTGAAAAGGCTCTCAAACACACAACTTTTGGGGCTGGCATGACAGCAGAATGCTGAAAGTGGGAGGGAGGAGAAGGCCAAAGAGAAGAGCATCCGAGGCAAATGATTCCCTGTAACACTGTCCCTTCTATTAACTTCCCCTACTGGCATTTATAGATAAATTATAAATATTATAAAGCAGATATAATGAAATACAGATGACACTAATGCAAGTACTTGTGTATTCTTTCAGTAATGCAGGCTTTAAAAAACAGGAAGCACTTTTAGAAGTACCCTGCAGACCACAGCGTCCAATATTCTATTAAATTGCCTAATTATCAGTGTTTTTCAATCCTGAATTATTAACTGGGGTCTGCAGAGCGGTGTACACCGAGGCAACGAGAGCGACCATGGCCTCCTTATGTCTGTCCCCTCATCATCACAGCTCTTCCTCATTATGGCAGAGGAGAGCTGTGTCCCTTGATTTCATCATGCCTGAGGTGTCGTCCACACATGGCAGCAGGCAGGAAGACGGCGTGACAGCTGCGGAAAGACACTGAGCTTTTCAGAAATCAAAACTCAACCTTCATGTGAGGATTTTAATGACTAGAAAGACTTTCCACACTAAATCTGCAACACCCCTGACAGTCCTGACGTTTGAGTGACAGGAAGGATATCCTACACTGCGACCTTGAAGCCCTCCTCCTCTGCAGCTCTGGGAGCACATAATGAGCAATATGGGAGAAGTCGGATGTCAACATTGCCGAATGTCCAAAAGCAGCTCCTGTTCAGAGTAAATTCCGCGATGAAGAAGACGAGAAGCCAGAGGGGGAAGAGTCATCCTGGGCTAATTTTTTCAAAGACAAAAGTGAGATAAGTGAAGTAATTCCAGAGTTTGAAAGGTTTCGACGAAGGTTCCACTCCAGCTACAGTGAGATCACAGGCTGCTGTGGAAACAAAAACGCAGTCTGTGTTTTGGGGCATGTTGCTACAGGTATGAGAAAGATTATACATGATCCAGGACACTGAGTTTGAGTGATTAAGCCCTGCCTTTGAAGCCTTATCTTATAGTTTATGCAACATAAGGTAATGTAAGTACTATTAATATTATTTTCCCTCATAACAATTTTGGAGTAACTGATACTGTTATTGATAACAGAGTTACAAAACATACCAGGAATGTTCTGTGGCCACTGAAGAGTGTTGCATTCTGTAGCAAAAGTCAAGTTGGACATTTCTGCATGAGGAAGCCACATTTTTCCTCTCTATCTTCACATGGTTTACATTAATCTCGTTTACTATTGTGTTACATGGTTTCATTCACATAGTGTGTTGAAACACGGAACAATTTGAGCTGCACAGAGCGGCAGCTGAAACATCCTGTATTAAGTCTAGTGCAAGCCTCCATGGTGGGAACTCACATTCTCACACTCGTTTCTGGCCATGCAGCATTCAGCAATTAGAATATCAGTTGTAAAGAGCCCCACTTCAGAGTCCTTCTCTGCACACACGAGGAATCTTATTGGTTTTATCCTTCCCAAACCTAATAAAAATGAACCTGAGTGTGTAAGCAATTAATAAGGTAGGAGGTAATTGGCCTTGCATAATACAGATTATTAAATCAATATCAAAACAAATTAGGCTTTATCACACAGTTTATGAACTACATCTTAATAAATGCCCTTGTCACTTGTTCACATCTATACGTTTCTCTGCTTTGGACAAGAGAACACACGTAACGCCTGCCTTCAGCTGCTCCCCACTCCCCAGGCAGCCAATTCTCACTCCCTCTGCAATAACACTGCAGGCGATGCACAGCGCCGAACAAGACAGAGCATCTCGCCGCTGCGTCCCGCACCAATGATGCTTCTGAAAAATATTTTAATTGACACGGCGATTAAGCGAGACAAGTTGAAACGCCGCTCCTCTGGAACCTCTGTGTGAAGACTTTGCTACTTCCCCGGGCAAGTTGATCTTGACACTACTGAGCGTCTGTCGTGATGTATGGCTTGTATTTCAGCCAGAGTTCACTGTAGAGAAAATATTTGCTGTAACTGACTGCCACGATTGGCCGAGGAGAAGAGTGAGATTAAGTGATGCACATCACTGTTAGGGGGTCAGAAAGTGCTCAAGAAGAGTTTAGCTCATTTACTACATATCGTGCATGTCTTGGACAGCTGCAGACCTGATTTTTTATTAATTAACTCATGCATTCTGCATGGATACATCCAACAGTTTCAGTCCTGACATGGATACTAATGCCCAGTTGAAATCTCATGTTTAATTAATAAAATCTATGCCTCGCTGTGAGCGAACTGAATCGTTAAATCACTAAATTGGTTCGGCTTGTGGTGACCAGTTCAAGTTTGACCAATTTGCAACAAGTAAAATATGAAATGCTTTACATTTTAATCATCATTTGTGTAACGCACCTGATTTGGCAACAGTTATGACGAGTGAGCTGCTATTTATACAAGAACAAAGCAGCATTGTGATGCATCTCTCGGAGATTTTACGTGTGCACATTAGTGCGTTCATTTTCCTTCATCACTTTAATAGCAGCAGTTTCTCTCTCCTGACATGGCACGATATAAATAGTGGCTCACACTATAGCCCGGTGACGTTAACAGTGATATATTACCGGCATGAGCTTGTTTTTAAGATGATATTAATCACAATCAACCTCAGGGCCTTTTTCCTTCCAAACAACCATCTGAGGGATGAACCAAGGATGCAGCCTTAACTTGCAATGGTGCATTCAAGAGTAATGATTCCCATCTTGACATCCAGCTATCGTCAAAAGGACTTTCTGATTAAATAATCTTCTTCCGGTTCTGTTCCTTCCAGGTGCACGGCATTTTAATTCATTTGGAATTCATTGTTCAGCACTTGGGTGATGTATGAACCCATTTTAAGAAAGGGGTAAATGATCATGTTTATCATACACTTTCCAGGATTATGACATCTTTTTTGCAGCGAACCTCTGATCCTACTTGTAAACACAAAGCAGGATTTTCAAGCATCTCAAGAGGCTTCCATTGCCAAGCAGCAAATGATTGTTGGTAGTCAGACATGTAGAAGGATAAATTAATTTACTACTGTAAGATAAAATATCTGAGAAATCTGCAGTGAGATTTTCACTGCAAAGCTAAGGCCCATGCCTTGGGAGGGTGAAAAATCAAATGGATTTTGCCTCAAAACAACTGAAAAGTGGCTTCACTTGATTTTGTGATGATTTTCACACACCCCAGTGCAGCCAGCAAGTCCCAAGAAGCCTTCGAGATTAACCCAGTAACATAAACGCATGACTGAGAGCTTTGCCATACAGAGTCTCTCACCAAAGAGTTAAGTCTGCTGTGCATTCCATCCCCACAGCGTGTCATTAAAAGCGTCACATCTCACCTAACCATCATTTATCTCTCCTCTGCTGATTAGTTCCGATCAATTACCTTTCCTCAATGCTGCGTCCATGTTTAAGAAAACAGGAAGAGTTCCCTTTTCACTGCTGCACTTTTAGCCACTCTTTTCATTTTTCCCTCGGGTGAGTTGAGCTACTTTTTTTTTTTTTTGTACTGGGAGGCCTCCATTAAAACACCATTGCTCACTACAGGGCCAACATGTGACAGAGGTGGGCGCTGGGACCTCCTGGAACCCCTCTCTGGTCATGCATTATGAAGAAAAAGGGGAGGAGGTTAACTGACTTAATTAGAGGCTTTAAAATAGCAAACACTTGCCACGGTTGAGCTGTAATACTGAGCAGAGCAGGAGAGATGAACCCCTTCCACATCATTTAAACCTCAATTACATGTAAAAGGAAAATATTTTCCAGCATTACATACTTAATAACATCAGATTAATAATATCAATAGCGTCCAGATTGCAGATCACCGCCGAGTTGTTCGCATTTATTTTTTATTATTATTTTCATAGGTGGGTTTTTAAAAGAAAATAAAAGTCTACTTCAAGCAGAAAATCGTTGGAGATAATTACGATCATGTGGAAAAAGTAAAAATGGGTCATATTTGAAATATTTCTGCTTTCAAAGAAACAGGAATTTGCAGGTTTAAGAGCTGCTGTCTGGACTCAGAAAGGCTTCTTCATGTTCCCTCCTTTAACCAAGATTTTTATTTAATAAATCACTTTGTCAGTGATTTTCACTGTTGTGGTGTCTTCCTCTGTGGCACCATGTGCTGATGTGGTGATGGTGAAAACATCCCACACCGTTTGATATTGATAGCTGACTGATTACTAGATCACAGATCACATCTGCAGAAATTTGTGCTCCCCTGCAAAATCCTCCCCTGGTCCCTATCATTTACACCCTGTAAGGTAAGAATATAGTAAAAATTGTGTTGGTGGGATAGAGGGATTGTTCAAGTGGAATAAATCGTGAACGACGCCAAGAGAGGCTTTGGAAGGAAGAAGGAGAAGTGAAATCCTAACCCTCCTCTCTATCCACTTTTCTGTAAAGGACTCTGGCAGAGGCAGAGTGGTTCATGTTGGACTCGAGACCTGTTTGTCTTCTCATAGAAAGAAAATGCAAAGCAGGCTGCATCAAAACTCTGGGAAACGCCACAGGACATCCCCAAGGGGGGAAAATAAGCTACTGAGATCTAGAGTGGAGTGGCAATAAAGTATTCATTAACCTTCTATTGAAAAGCTAAGAAGGGAAACAAGTAACTGTTAAGAAGTCAAACAGGGATTTAACACCATCTTCTCTCATCTTAAGATTTACAAAACAATGAGAGGACTTTCAGAGCTCAAAAGCATGTACATCCTGCTTAAACAAGGAGTGGGACTCAAGGAAGTGAGTGACTGTCTATATAAATTATGCAACATTAGTTGGAAAACGTTAGCCCGATATTTCACTGCTTTCATTTCGAGATAGATCTTCTGGTCCATGTGTGGCAGCATGATGGGATGGGGTAAAGCATGCAAACAATGTTCTATACACTCCTCTTGACTTTTATTTCCCCTCGATCCAAAGATCTCATTTTTCACCTCCATTCTAAGCTGCGGGCCTTCTTTTGCAGCTCCTCAGACCTGGACAGAGGAATCTATAGGCAGCTCAGAGAAAGGCCTGTGGGACGCTCTGCACACCTTTCATTGACAAAAAAGGCCTGATGCCAGTTTGACGCCCACCCCCAGGTCTCCCAGAATGTGAATGAACTTTTTTGAATACGAGGCAAACCTACACAGACACCCCTGCAGCTATAGGACCTTCAGGAGGGAAGAGTGTGTGGGCGACGTCAAACAGCAACAACAACAAGGCGAATTGCATGCCAGGGTTCTTCTTTTTCACTCCTTCGCCAATCATGGAGAGGCGCTGCCACAGGAGGGGGGCTTGAAAGGATGGGTCGCTGACAAAAACGGCCTGTCAGGGGGTCACTGCTGGCCCCGGCTCGGCCTCAATGGATGTGAGTGAGGGACCGTCGACACACAGCAATTAACACCTACTCCACAAACAGGCAGGAGGCAGTAATAGGGACGTCTCCAAATCAGCATTTCAAAACCACAACGCTACAATAGCATCAAAGCCACTGCATTGAAATATGCAGGAGTGCTCTTATGGTTTAAACATCTGTTTCCCAAACAGCCTCCTTTCCCCTTACAAACATGGGATGGTGGATGACCTCATCACTGACCACAAGAAGAGCAAAGTAGGGACAAATGCGATCGGACTACAATTCCAGGGGGGGAAAAATGCTATTTTCCAAACTTACAATAAAGCTTCTGTTTGGTATTCTGATATTCTGTCAATGAATTTCAGATCCCAGGAATATGTGAATATATTTTCCTCAGATCAGTTCAACGTGTAGCTTTAATTGCAAAAATGTCAAGCTCCTAATATACACTACTCTGAACATGCTCCTTGGTATATTTCCGAGCCCTAACTCCACAGCACTTGAAATGCAATCCCCCACTGACAGAGGGTGAGAAATTATGGTGTTGTTGTGGGCCATAGACGTGTCATGGCTTTGGCCTCTGGAGTCAGGATCAGGCCCTTCTACTTGACCTTATGGAGAGACCCTCATAATATGCTGAAATGGATCTACAACATGCAGCAACTCAGCACTTTAAATGTTTGAGGCGTGGGCTAATGGCCTTCCTTCTCATTTCTGAGGGCATTCCACCTCTAATCTGGGAATATTGAGTGGACTTTTACTCCACAGTGTTGTGTTCACCTTGGAGCTGCAATCACGTGGAATATTACTGGTAGATAGACTGAGGTGTAAATGAGAGTTGAGACAGTCAGGAAGGAATCTCATCATTCATCAAAACTTTCTGGTGGTTAATGTAAAGATGATGCGTTCTGGCTTTAAATAGACAATGCCCACAGCAGGAAGTGCAGAATAGGACAATTAAATAAAAACAAGCCAATAAAAACCATCATTTTCTATTTTGGTAAAAGGTCAGTCTATTAATTTACAACTTTCAAAAGAGCCTTTAAAGTAATCAAGAGACTGATCTGCACGTATTTAAAAGGCCAAAAAGAGTCATGAAAAAGCTGGTCGTTAACCTTTACGTCAAAATAAACGAGATTATAGCAGCCAGTATCCTGTCTACACCTTTTCAATTTGACTCACCAGGAAAGAATTCAGAGTCCTGGAAGCAGGTGGAAGGGAGCTTTAAGAATTCGTTTCATATTGTCATGTTTTTCTTCTAGCTCCAATATTTATTTATTTTTTTTACCAAGATGGCATTTAATAATATCCTTTATCACACCTGTGCAGGCTTGAACCAGATCTCACAACAGATCCAATCAATCAGGACCATTATTGCTGTTGACAACTTAATCTGACATAATAGAAACATTCCAGCTAAGAATATACAGCCTCCTCCTCCAGGGTCATTAAAGCGTCCTCAACCTGTCCGTCCAGTCTCCGTGAATGCTCAGTTGTCACAGGTGACGCAGGAGGTTCTGATTGTGACACCAAGGGAAAAGGACCAACCTTTAAGCTTGTTGAAACGCGACAGTCACGTAATTCATGCATTGTGCTGAGACTGAGAATGCTGCAACAACCTCGACTATGGTTTCTTAAGAAAGGAAGTGGTTTAAAAACAATCAGTGATCATTCAGTGAAACAATTTATGTAGCTTGTAGATGATGGCACATCATGATCTGATGGTTTCTCAATGCAAGAGTCACAAAATTCTCTCCACACTTCCTTCCTCCCTCCCTATTTCATACTTCCTTCAAGTGAGCATATAAGACAGACAGTATATATTGAATCTATACTGCAATAACAAACAGCCCACTACAAGCCCACTCTCTTTCATCCACAGTTGTTCTAATTCTGCCGTGTCACACAACACATGGAAACAGATGCTGCAGCACTGGGGAGAACTGAGACAGTCTGCGCCACTACGGGTGGACTGGAGGGAGGGCACGAGCAGATGCAACCGCATGCCTGTGAAAGACAAGATGGACAGACAACACTGGGCCCTCAGTCTTTTCAACAAGGGCCCAGGAACTGGCACTGCCAGAGCCTGAAACCTGATTCAGGAGGCATAGGTGAAGGGGAATAGCATATTCCCAACACAACATACCCTTGTCTCTGCAGTCCAAGTCCTTGCCTGGAAACCCAAACACAGAGGAGAGATGAGAAACGTGAGCTTTCAAAGATGAGCTGGACTTTACTTAGATGGCATCTGCCCCCTTCAGTTTTTGCTGCCTCTGTACTGGTTCTGCTCTCACTTCTACACCTGCGCACACAAAAACCAACTGCTGGCCAGATGTTAGAGAGGCCAAAGACAAGCAAAGATACCCCTTCCTCTTGGGTCACACATCAGGACCACCCAAGCTGACCGTGATAGACATTAGAAACTCTTGGGCCATATGGTTTGGAAATCGACGCGAGCCAGGTTTCAGGTGGCTGTATTCTCTGACTCTGAAGCACAATGGCCCGATTCACTGACCGTCATCAGGACAGTCTGGCGTTTTCAACACTGATGGGACACAGCAGATGAAATGGACAAACCAGAAGCTGTCGCACCGAACGTGGGTGTGAGCACAGACGGCACTAATGGACTGCTGGCTCTGCCATGAGACGACACCGTGACCGTGACCTGTCTGCCTTTGCACTCACCGTCAGCAGCCTACAGGCCGAGTCCAGTGGTTAACCACGACGCCACAAGCTCCTGCTGTTTCCCTGCTGAGCGAAATGAGTTTTACCCTAACTACAACCTGGCTTAGCTGCTGTAGACAGAAACTGAGGTTTGGGAAATGGCCAAATTAACAGCAGCTGTTATTAATTTACTGCTGCAGGATACAAACGTATTCTTAACAGTCACCTTCTTTCTAAAAAGCAACGGTGGTTTGAGGGTTTCTATGAGTGGTCACACCGGGATCATTATAGGATGTGAAGAGGATGTTTTCTGCTACAGGACATGGAATTATAATTACAGAAGGTGAGCATGAAAATGAAAATGAAAATGAACACTTATCTCAAGAACTGTCAATAAATGATGTCATTCAGGGTGTAATATGAGTTCCATCACTGATGTAAATTCCAAGATAAACTACAGTGTTGTGTGAGCAACAGTACCACCATTTAAATCACCATTTAAACATTTACTAGCATGATCGTTAGCCTGCAATAAAGGGGCAAACCCAGAGATGAAGTGACAACAAACGGCTGACTTATCAAAACAACAACTCACATTTATGGACGTGCTAAGCAGCTTTTATCTCACATGTTCAAATGTAATCCTCATCTGTTGTTGTGATTGAGAATTAGGAACAAACACATAACTGCTTCATCACAATGGGCTGACGCGCACTAAAAGACCTGACGCCCAACTGCAAAGGGAGGGTTGTAACTCCCTCTCTCACCACACACACACACACACACACACACACACACACACCTGACAAACTGTAGACTGCATTGGAAAGTTTAGAACAGTTGTAGCAGAAGAGTGCACAGCTCAATAACATTGAGCCAGAGCTGCTTCCACCAAAGCCTGCAGCGGTGAGCTTGTGGCAAATCTGACCCACATTCTAGAGTGGTCTCTGTGGATTTGGCCTCCTGTGTACTCACTGGAACAAGTGTGTGTGTGTGTGTGTGTGGTGTGTGTGTGTGTGTGTGTGTGTGTGTGTGTGTGTAGTGTCATCCTGTATGGGTTTATGAACCCATTGAGTTAGGTCATCCTTCAGCAGCTGATTTAAATGTCATCATCGTCGAGATGAAGGTGCTCTGCAGCAATTTACACATTATTTTTAACTCTGAGCTGCGGATTATGTTAGCAGCATTTTCCTTCTTCACCTCTGTCCTTCTTCCACACCATTGTTATCTAAGCAAGCCAACTCCTATTTAATTGGGTCTAAATGTCACTAATTTAATTTCTAGTTCAACGTTCAGTGCAAATAAGGACATTTATAGCACGTTCATACTCAAATATCTTGTCAGGAGCTTGGGCCAAGACACATTTGGCATAAAAGCTACTCACAAGATGAGGTTTTAGCAGTCAAAAACAAGCATCTCATGCTGAATTCCATCACCGACCAGAGTGACCGTGAGAATCTGCTCACACGCAATCTTTTCATGTTATTTTCCCTCTTTCACTTCACTGACCGGCAGCTAAAAATGGATCAATCTGGTATTTTCTCACACGGCTGACTAAGAGTACATGATTCTCCTGTTCTGACACCATCAACCATCCAAGATTTCACTGGCACAGCCGAATTCTTTCAACATTGTTGGTCAATTTCACAGCAGGGCCGAATACGTCTCCTTCCTTGGACCGGGTCAGAGGCATCGAACGCGTTGAAACGAAACTAATCGCGTTGAAGCGAATCCCTCCGATCGTCCCAACACCAGCGTTCTAAACCGAGCTAAACTTCTGTCCTTTCTCCCGTCTTAACTCTACTCTGTCTTTGTGCTTTATTAGAGCTGAAGAGGTGATAAGCACTGAACAAAGTCTACTTCCAAGGTTTCTCACTTTGACTTTACAAACTCTAATGGAACAGAAACGTACCCATTTCTGTCCTCGAAGCGGTTAAACTTTGGAGATTCCTTTGTCTTTCCAGTTTCACAGACAGCATCGTAAATCTGGGCACACTGGATGAAGCCAGGCCGAGCAATTAGGTGCCGTGATTTACTTTACCTGCTTTAGCAGGGAAGTGTGGGCCTCCCAGATGGAGGTCACGGTTGTGAACTTAACTTCTCGGCTACTGAGTTAATCAGTTCGGAACATGTGTTGAGTTCAATGCTGAGAGAAAAACCTTCAGTTTTATGGCCGCAATTAAATTTTTCTTCAACACCGCCCAAATGATTAATAAATTTACCCAGGGAACTGATAATTATCGCATTTTTTTCCTCTGCGGCTCACATTTTTTAAAGGTCTGCATCAACATTTGTCACCGTATTGTGTTCCATTACAGTTGCTGCTCTGAGGCAATCTGCTTTTGCAACCGGCTCAAGCAAAAACTCTGCACGCACAACATCATGATGCATCTGGGGAAACGCTGCCGTCCAGCCAAGGAGAGGACTACACGGGCCTCTCAAAAAGCAATTAAAGGGGAGAGAGTCATAATATTGAATGGAGTGAGGAGTGCATTCCTCTGAGAGAGGCAGCAGCAGTAGACTGTGAAATTCATATTGACTGGAGAAGCAAACATACACAGGTAAGCAGGAGAGCTTTTTCCACCCTCCTCGCCAGCGAGGAACAGCGGCTGCAGACCGTGGCTCGCAGGCTTATTTCATATGAGCTCAGTCATCCAGAGACGCTCACATATAAAAGCATCTGTTCACGGAAAATTCCTATCGAGCACAAGAAAAATACGTTCTGCTGAGTTTTATAAAACAAACCGGTTTGTTAGCAGCAGGCTAAAATCATATTTGTTTAAACTAAAAAGGCAACGGGTGTTAGACCACTGATGTGTTAAATCCTACCTGATTAAAGCAGGAAAATGCCCTTAACATTGGACTGTGCCAGTCCACTTAATTAAGTCAACTTGTACTGTGGAACACTGGGAAATAGAAAGCAAAGCAAACAGGGACACTGCCGCCTATTCCCTCTGCCTTTCTCTGGATGCTAATCAAAGGCTTGATCACTAAGCAGGACAGGCCTCTGGGATGTCTCTCCGCTTGGCTGATCCTGGCAATTTGCTCTCGATAATACCCGCTCTCACTCTGCAGCCCTCAGAACCCGGCAACCCACCACACCTCATCTGCGCGGCTGCTGAACTGCACAAACGCAGCCCCCTAAACGGCATGTTTGCCTCACCAGGGAATAATCACATAATGACTATAGAGTTATTACATGCTCCTTATTATCTCATCGCTCTGTGTGGCTCCAATTCAGGGATAATTAAAACGACTGAGAACAAAAGGGGAAAAAAATCTAAAGGCTGAACAACCACAATAACAACCATATATGGAGTATATTCCAAAAATGAGTGGAATAAGAAATACACAATATCTTTGATTTGTGCCTGTGCTTCCTAATGGCTTGTGGTTTTAATTGTGCATTGTATGAAAAGGGGAGCATCTGGTGAATATTATGATGCCCGGAGGTCTGAGGAGGGGGACGGCGGATGAGAAGAGCATGATTTATGTGCAGCTTTCTCTGTGTTATAACACGTACGTCTGCAACAAACCCTTCAGCTCTTAGCCAACCACATTTGCTCCTGTTGCACAAATGTCACATCAACAGACAGGAAATCAGCAGTGAGAAGCACAAAGGAGGCAAGAGTGCAGGACGACATGCAGGTTCCTACCTTTGAAGGAGATGAAAACGCGAGGTGCTGCCAGTGGCTCGTTGAGGATGGGGTTCCCCAGAGCAAAGCCGGACAGGGCCAGGAGGGTGTGGACCGTCCACAGACCGTCCAGCTGCATCTTTGACCGACCTGCGACCTCCTGCGGCGCACGCGGGCTGATTTGAGCAAATCTCTGTGGGGACAATAGGTGATTATGAGAGTTTCTCTACTCAGTGCATGAATGTGATGCTTTTGTTTATCATTTTATTTGATGCGTCAGGATCTTTGGCTCTCAGGGGCCCCATCAGCGAGAGTTCCGTGGATTACGCCAAGATGTTGAAGAGCTTCACAAACAAAAGTGATGAGCCTGTTGGAGGGGCTCTCAGAGATGAGTTAGCTTGTCAGTTTGGTAAGGCTGTACGTCTGATTTTTAGCATGCATGTGTGTCATTCTTTGGAAAAGAAAGGCAGTAGTGGGGTTTTTTTGGTTTCCTCTCCATGCACTCAGAACACATTCCAACTCCATGACAGCACATGGACTGTCACGCTGTAATTTTACGCCCACCCCATTCAAGGTTCCGTCACCTTCTCATACTTAACAAATGCAAATGGTGCAATTACAAATAAAATATTAACTCCTCGCTGAAGTCCTTACGACTCGTGTCGGCTCAAACGCTACGTGCAACAGCTTAACAAGTCTTCCCAACAATACACCGCGGGCGGCAATACAGTCTCCAGTTAATGATTGACAGCCACCATGGAGTGACCACAATGACCTACAAATCAGCATAATGACTGCTCTAACTGCTCACCTTTTGCCCCTCTTCGTTCCCATCAAATGCCCTCACATGGTGAAACTTTTTTTTAACCACACCCTATACTCCCAACGCCCTGACCTCACTCTGTCTCTCTCTCTCTCTCTCACACACACACACACACACACACTTATTACATTACAAATTTACATCGGGTCCTTTCAAACACCTCTCGAGACCTCGGCACAGCTAAAGAGTGCTCTGATTGCTGAGGTGGATTTATGAGCATAAGCAGCTGTTTAAACCTGACAAATTTTAAAGCATCCAGCTGTTTATTCCCAGACTGAGACTGACTCCTTCACACCCCCAGATCAAATCAAATAAGACAACTGCTCACAAATGACCCAGAGGAGACGGAAACACACTGAGGCCACTCACATCCTGCAGTGAGGATACAATCCAGGTTTGCATTTGGTAACAAATATGAATCTAAGCTAAAGCAACTCCTGTAACTCCAGGGAAATATCATTCTACATCCAGTGATGCTCTTCTTTAGTTGCTGCTCAGTAATCACAGCCACATGTTGGACTGGAAATGCAACACAACCAGTAAAACTTAGAGACACAAACAGTTGGTCAGGGCAAGCAAGAATCATTGCAAAAAATTACAATTACTGGTGTTATAAGCACTTTTAGTAATAACGCCGCCCAATATTAAACTTTAAATTAATGGATTTTTATTAATATTGTGGGGATAAAATGAGACAGAAAATGAGCACAAGCGTTATTTTTAATGTAGCTCCAACACGATATATGTCGACAGGAATCTGGAGCAGGCTGGCAGCCTTGGCTACACATGGGCGACAGAACTGTAAACAGTCTGGTGTGGTATTAGAGCGCACTGTAAACTCGACAGAAATGAATAATTTAACTGCAATCTTATCCGTGGGGAGGGGAGGGGGGGCAATGATTGTAATGCAAATAAATCTGCGATTTAAAGCTTTAAGCAAAGTAAAATTAACCCTAATTTCCCACATACACACAGGTGATTTTAGAGTAAATTTAAATAAAACCTTACCTTGCTGTTTTTACAGTTTTCTGAATTCAAATTCAGATCCAAGCTTAAAAGTCATTGAGCAAAAACCAATCCCAACAGCTCGTTCACAGCGCCGTCTAAACTGAAATCAGTAATAATCCCGTTGCTGCTGGTGGACAGTCCCTGCGGACCAGTGTACCTGTGCGCACTGCGCGGTTATTGGCTCCGGGTCTTCAGGGTTAAGGCGACAGTTTACCGAAAAAGGGGGGGAAATGTTTCTTTAGTATGTGCCAAACAGCGAGGCGCGCAGATGCTGTCCGGTAAGCGCCGCGATCACCATACCGCGGAGCAGAGAGCGGCACTTGGAAACAAAGTCCCTGTGGCGAAGCGCGGTCCGGGAGCGCAGCGTACGCTCCTCCACAAACTTGGGCTCTCCTGACTGTGGAGAGGCAGGGTGCTAGCAGGTGGATGCAGGGGCCCATTTGCCTTAAACACACCCACAGGGCGGGCAGCGACGAGCCGAGCCGCCCATCACCAGCCAGGGGCAGACGTGATTTACTGGCGCGTATGCGGTCAGAGGAGCGTGCTGGGAGGAGAATGAACACTAGCGAGCCAAACTCAACACAGAACTTTTATTATCCTCATTTGTTTAGTAAATGACAGTTATATGAGGGCTGCACGGACCGTCCTTATAATCCATTATAGATGCTGACGTATTGTGCTCATTTCTGCTGTTTCAATGCAACCGGGTAATTACGCAGATTCATTTATGACACCAGCAGACACGGAGACGTGCGGGAGTTAATATGACTTTGCCAAAGCAGTACAAGAAATATGCGCGTGTATTCGCTTTGATTTATTAAGGTCCCCACACAGATTCCGGTAATTGTCTGTAAATTCTTTTCAAATTCTTTTCTTTTTAGGGAGCGCGTAAAATATGTTCCGAAACAACAGAGAAAAAAATGACCCGTCAATTTACTCTGGCGCAGTTTACAGTCATGCGATGTTTACTCTTGTGTTTGGACCGTGGAAAATAAATCAGAGGACATTTTAAAAGCTTTCTCAGAATCATTGTGGAGGACAGAATGTCCAAAGTGCAACAAGGGCTTGGACACTGTTCATTTGCTTGCATTTGTTGAGCTTCTTCTGTAAAAAGGCAGTTAATTAAAACGTGGTCTGTTTAAAAGGTAGTCACACGCGCAATGCACAAATGATGAACTGGCCTCAAACTGACGGAAAAAAAATAAAATTTCAAAGCTCTCTGCTGGGACAAAAAAGACATATCATGAATTAAATGCAGCAAAGCATTTGAAAAAGCCCTTGAAAAAAAGATAGAAAAGTGTGCGCCACCACCACAGAGAGTGCTTGCTTTAAAGAAAAGTAAGCCGTGTCATTGTAGCGTCAGCATTTGTCGCCCACACACGAAGCGTGGAGGGAAATTATTCAACAGGATCAGGCTTAAACACCAGCTACATGTGTTTGCTCATTCAACAAGTGACTGATTTTATTATAATTTGGTTAAACATGTGCACAATTTCGGTCCGAGCGGCTGAGTTTCTTTTAAAAGTGTATGCAGACACGTTCAAAAAGTTACATTAAAGAGTTTATCGGAGCGCTGCACTCTCTGGATTCCACTGAATGTTTGACCTGCCAAGTCAATTTCCATGACCGGGACTGTGGACAATATAAAGAGTGTCGGGAGCAAATTGAAAAGTCTTATCTTAGTTATTTAAAAGAGAGAGCAGTGCAATTCATGCAATTCGTGTGATGGTGGACAGGAAGTGGTGATTAAAGTCCTTCATTTGCTGCTCCATTCAAATGCTGATTGGTTGATTCAGTCCCAAAGTTGTGGACTGTGGAGATTTTCTAAAGCTCATTGAAAATTAAACATTTTACAGTTTTTAATCATATTTCATTCAGTGTCCTTTCACACCTGCCTTATCTGCCCTTCGTTCAATCTGGGTCTTTGAATGACTGCATGCGTGTTTAATTTGTCTTAACCTTAATGGTTTGTCAGGGTTTTATTTCTTCTCAACCTTCCTCCTGCGTGACGATGGTGGAGCTGGGCCTTCACCGAGCCACTAAATGTACATGTATACGTGTATTTTGGGGCGTTTAGCTACGAAGCCTGATCTTCTTCACTTCCCACCTTGCTGCTCTGCCTTTCAGAGAAGAAAATAAATCCATCAACCAGCCCCCATTTTGCAATAGTTGATGGTTTTGGTTGATGGAGATCCTTGATGAGTTCTATACACCATCCAGAATGAGATTATGCTCAGGAAATGGTCTGAATTGCTGTATTAGAGATAGAAATCGTGTCTGTGCTTGATTCTGGCACACTGTTGACATCTATCTAAGTGGTGTATGATGATGTTTTAATCTTTTAAAGAGGAACCTGCATTCCTGCTGAGGTGTGAACAGTGTTTTCTGTGGGTCTCAGCCTGCAGGGCATCATCAGATGCCATCAGCATTTGTGATTGTAACACGGTTCAAGACACGATCCACAATTCCACTTTCAACGTGCGCGGAGAGATGTGGCTTTCATTCTGCAGGCTGCTTTGTATCCTTGAATGCACTGAAGCATCCATCTGTTTTCAAGTCCATCTCATCAGTTATCAGTGTTTTGTCACAGCTGCTCCCGAGACATCCAGATGCAAAATGTGCACACGTTGGGATGAGGGACAAAAGCTGCGGCTGTCTTTTGCTTGAACTTAACCAAAGTAACTGAATCAGTGAATTCAACCTTTTGGAGGTGAATTCCATCCACCAATGGGCCAACCGGGGGGGGGGGGGGGGGGGGGGATTTACTTAAGTGTAACGCTTTTTTGGGAGGGGTGGGGGAATGAATCTGTTGTTTGTTTCCTGTGTGCATGTACATGTTGGCATGTAATAAAGTCACAACTGTGTAGCTGAATCAAGTCTTCGCAGTTTAAATTAAGCAGGCGGGTGCTCACCTTGTGCTGATAGCAGAAAAGCTTCGCTTCCAGCACTTTCTACACATGATGTCCTCAAAGCCATTAGCATTTAAATTAGAAAAGAAAAGTATTTTATCTAGATCACAAGAAAGGTGCTCTGAAAGTTCAAAAATCCGCATGGAGTTCCGTACAAACTTTTCTCATCTTCTGAGTTGATTGAGTTGTAGTGAGCGAGTCTGTAGTGGTTAAAGAAGGAAATGAGGTGCTTGGTTTAGAGAAGTGGGCAGAATGTGGAACTCTGACTGGACCTGAGCATAGACTAAAAGCATGCAACCCCTTTGAGTGGAGGTTCTGTTTGTGGACCACCTTCCTTCTCTCCTACCTCTGGTTGATGCCTTTGACCAACACTTTCCCCTGTTGTTCTTGGCAGCTGCAGCGCGCCGTACACTTCCCAGACTCTACAGGCTCAACTGTATTTTACTGCCAGCATCGCCCCTCCTGCCCCAGGGAACCACAACCTACATCAGCCAGAGTGAAGGAAATGGCTTTGATTTCCTTCCACTTTTCACACATCAAATGGGGAAAGAGAAAGACGAGTGTGTGTCGGACCTGACCGAGCTGGATAAACACTCTCGAGTGTGCGTGCATATGTACAGTATTAAAGTGTGTGTTTGGAGGAGCAGGTGAGTTCATTTCTTCCTGTCACAGCTCTACATCACTTGTTGACTTTATGGGAAAGGTAAATACTTCATAATTGAATAAAATTACAAACCGAGCCATCGGCTCAGGGAGAAACAGCCAGCCCACTTTGGGATTCTAAAGACACCTCTGTTCTCTGAGGCTGGCCATCTGGGCTCTGGTTTTGGCTGTCACCGTGAAGTTGAGTGGCAAAATTTGAGCAAACAATCCATCAATCCGAGCCTGAAAGGTGATTCTATTCAGCGAGCGACTAAGTTTTGTTATTAAAAAAGAAACAAGTCATCTAGGTAGGTCATTTATGATTCATGCTGAGTATGTGTCACTCTTCACACCAACGTTCTGGGAGGTAGCGAGCAGAGTTGTGCTCCTGGGACCTTTAGGAGGGTTCTTTAAAAATGGCCAACACCACTGAGCCACTCGAATCAGATACACACCTAAAAGCATGTATGAGAAACTCTAAAGTCAACTATATGGGAGGTCTAGTACTACCACAGGACAATAAGACACCAAAATGAACAATAAAATGGTCTGAAACCTGACAAAGCTCCTTTCTCACCCGATTAAACACTTTATATTGCCTGATATTCAATTCACAGCATTCAAAAATACATTTTTTTTACAGTGTGATCTAAAACACTTATTTCCTTCCAGCTGGTTCATTGCCAGTTTCAGCAGGGTCACTCATATATCTGGGGTGAAGAGGCCCCCTCACACCTCATCCTGCACACCCACTTGTTTCCCTTTGCTTGATAAAACACCTTTCGAACGCCTACAGTTATTAGAACAATAAAAAATGCTCAGACTTGTTCTACCTCAGTCAGCAGCCATCTTTTTGGTGCATTTCAGTAAGGAGCATGTTTATCTCTACTTCTCTATCTATGATGCTTTTGATTTGGCTCTGTAGTTTCAGTCATGCGTAACTGCGCATGTCATGTGACCAATGATGGACAAGTGCGTTCTCGAAACTTTTATTTTTTTACTTGTTGCTTTTCGATATGACTGAGGTCACACCTCCAGCAAGTAAAAGCAATGAACAGACTGAGCTTCTGTAAAAACGATTTCAATGTCAACTAATTTTAGGTATTGAACATATTTGAGGTTCTTATACTGGTTGTTCTAATTGAAAGGTGAGACTGTGGTGCAGGGACTGCACAGGTAACACAGGGATGTGCTACCTAAACCCATCATAAAAAGCATAAATCCTTCTTAATTCCAATCTGGCTGATTGCAGCTTTAATGCACCAATCAGCGGTGCGATCCCACCCCAGGAAACCGCAAGGCGCCACTTTTGTTATTGTCGTTATTGCCATGCCAACCGTGTAAAGTAGCCTGGTATATTTGGGAGTTGTCACCGTTAGAGCTGGGAGGTTATCTTAGACTCTCTGGTGCAGCTAATCCTCCAAACACTGGCCTGTCCAACTATTGCATTGTTTCTACAGGGGCAGGATACTCCCTTCCTCTCTCACACCCATCACGCCATGAGGTCACTCTCAGAATGTCAGCTAATCACATTTACTTGGTATGAGTCCAGCGGGCAATCCTCATTTCACTTGAGCTACATGTAGCAAATTTCAATCAGTCTGTGGTTTGACTACACATTAAACTGTCAATGCGTTGTCTCAACATATATATGACAGCTGAGCCATCCAAGAGTGAGGCCAGAACATCCTGATCATGGATGTGGGCCAAAACAAAGAGCTGTTTTCATTGTTTCTGAACATACCCTCTGCATATGTGTCTCCTGTGATCATTGATAAATGGATCTCAACCCCACAGCATGCTAACAAAGACACGTTCTGTCTGTGAAACTCGAATGTATTTCATACCCGCTGTTTGCAAAGCTTCATACAATCATCAGTTGGCGAGGTGTAGTGGGGGTCGTCACTTTTTTTAAATGGTTAAAAGTTTTCTGGGAGCATTTATAGCTCGGTAAGTGGAAATACTATAAGACATATCAGCTAAAACATTAATCGTTGAAGTAATACATGTTTTATTACACCACACACTAAATCCCCTCGGCTTCCTTCTTGACAGCAGTTTCTTTCCTCGATCCCAGACAGAATATTGGTGCCATGGTTACACTAGCAGCACAGAAGGGTGTGCCATGCACATGCACACGCACATGCACATGCACCACCCATCCTGACGGAATCCAGCTCTTGCGCTGCTGAGTGGGATTAGCCTCGATGGCATAACTAAGTCAATCGTTCCCCCCCTGGTCTGATTCCAGGTTTGCTGACACATGTTATGCTTGGGTCGCCGTGCTGCTGTGATTAAGATACAGGGGGTGGGAACTGGAGGAAATAACGAAAACACATGTACTGGCTTCAGTATCACCCATAAATCCACCAGCCAGAGTCCAGTAAAAGCTGGCAGCAGGAAGGACATCCTTAAAAAGCAATTTAACAATTTCAAAACGCAACAGTCGCGTGATATAAGCACACTTGGAGCTCTGGAAAGGCAACATCATGTTCCTGCATCTTGCAGTTGAAACACGGTGCACTGTCAAGGTTGTCAGTGTAGCCTCGTGGTTCTCAGTCCATAGAAAACCAAAACATAGAGATTTTATAATTTGGCAATGAGGCTGTGTATAATTACCGGTGCTGTTTCTTTATTAAGCTTGTGTGATACATTTCTGAGGCTCTGACATATGTATGATTAATCACTGTTATTATTTCAGACCCATCAAGGCCAGAGAACCACCATACTATGAGCTATACTGTTATACTGAGAAACAAGACTCACTCGCAGCCCTCTGAGTGAACCTTTGAGCCTAAAACTGTTTTGGTTACCAAGCTTGGGTGGACTTTTGTCTTTCCGTGAAACCGTTTGTGCACTCATGACCAGCTGGCAGAGCTGCCACAAGAGGATTTTCCAGTATGGATTTGCACCCTGGCATCGAACTTTAGACTAATGAAAACCTTTGGCTGCGTTTGACACATGACTCACGCTTGAAAAACACTTTTACCCACAGTTAGAAAACACATATAGATTCGTTTTCGCTTTGCTACAGTCCTGGGAATTCTTACTTGTATTTTTCTTTTTACAAGTGAAGAGATTTTGAAGACCAAACTGCTTGAAACTAATGCAATGGAGCAGTCCACAGATGGAACAACCCTCAAATATAACTCCACGGGTGGATCTGTTTCTGTTTTTCTTCCACTTAAATCAAGAATAAAACACAATGGAAAGAAATGAATCAGCTCTGGACTTTGTTAGTCCAGTCAGGTTCTTGAGGAGAATCTCATAACAGATCAGAAAGGAACATTAACTTGTTCTCTGAGGTGAGGAACATATGGACAGCAGGAGAAGAGAAGAGGATCATCACCACAGCTTGTCCTTAGGAAGTAATCTCAAAACAGCACAGTAGGAAAGAACCTGTAGAAGGAATGTTTTAGCAAATACCTCCAGGCCATCCTGACTTTTTCTGCTGAATGTGAAAGGATGAAAGGGTCCTTTGTTGAGCCCTGCCGTAGCCTTTCTCCTTACCTCTGAATCCAGGTTTGTCGTGAGAAATACCTGCAGGGAACCAGGGGCGCATGCCTGTGTGGGGCGTGAATAAAGGCCACTAATGTAAAGAAACCAAAGGATGATTTAGCAGGAAGTAAAGACAAAAATAGGTGAATGAAGAGGAAAGCACCATCCAGGGAGTGAGGGAAGGAAGTGAGGAAATGGTGATCTGATAATCCTCCTGTCCCAGCCAGTATTACCAGCAACCACCTCTCTGATGGAGGTCTGGATAGTGACACACAGCTGAACCAGGAGGGGAAAGGATATACAGAGATTAAAATCTGTATCTCCCAACAAAAGAGGTGGAATTCACATGCAAACAATACACATCCAACAATCCTGCTGCCACACAGAAGAAAGACGCCATATGATCTTGAATTGTTGTCCACTGGACTGATGACAGCATTCTTTTTCAGACCGTTTCAAATGCGCATGAATGCGAAAACACATTCACACCTTAAACGCCCCCTACGACATTGCCCATAAAGACACATGCACACACCTTTACCTCAGATGGGCTCACATGCTGTGGGTATCTACATCACAATGTCAGAGCTCTGGAGTTTCATTGAGATGGAAATTCCACAGAGATGGTGTAGAATTAATCACACTGCACACAGATCAGTCTTGTATTACTGGACCAACATTTTGGATGGTGGTAACTGAAAAGTACTAACATTTATTTCTGTATTTTCAGCTTGTTTTCTTGTAAACTGAAGCTAAGAAAAGACAAGACAGTATGGAGCTATAATGTAAAGTCCTTTCTTAGCCAGTCAGATAATACCACTGGAACGTTCCCAGCATGTTTTATATCCCCAGCAGAATAATTGGCCTTAAAGTGACCTCAGAACTCTGCATTCTCCACTGCTGCCCACCGTGAGCTTATTAAAGATAGAGAGACCACCACAGGTGCTGACATTGGCTGCTTAAATGGCCGCAGTGGTTTGCCAAGACATATTCTCAACACAAGATAGCTTTGCTCCACAATGTCACAAAAATGTGCAATCAATGAGAAGCAGTCATGCTGAAATCATATATTATAAATCACAATCATCCCCCACCCATATGGAAATTGAGCAAAGCTAAGGCGTAAAGATTCCCTGCTGTAGTTGCAACCAGGTTGGAAACGTTGGGGGTGTCATTCAAACTCAACAAGAATGAATCCAGAATGCTACAATGCTAAACAATATAGTTAACAATACTAGTTAACAGATGTCTTTTTTTATGAGAAGTGTTTCAGTAATGTTGCTCCATAAATATTTGAAATAATTCTTATGAGAAAACCCTTTTTAACTTAGATGTTAGACAATACAAGGTGAGCTGATATGATATTGCTGTTTGATCCAGGCTGCCAGAGATGGGAGGGGGAAAATGAAAAAAAACATATTAAAATTCTCCAGCCTTGCTCTGTGCTCCCCAGAGAACGACCAAGCAAAAGGAATATCTGATAATAAAAAAAAAGAAATCGCCTGAGAAACTTTGAATTATTAAGGCTGGTGTTTGTGTTAGGATTGTGCTGGGATTGTTTCATGTGGGAGAGCTCATCTGTGGATGCTGTATGCAGGCAAACCCTGATAGCAAAGTCAGGATTAACTACATTACAGTTCAGTAATGAGCTGGATTTTCAGCCCTCATGTTTTATTACAGCAGAAAGTCAGAAACATTCATTTCAATCATCACCTCCGTACAGCTCAGAGATACAGAGAGATAGTTCACACTGTAGCATTTATTTCTGACACTTTGATTTGGATATCTGAGGTAGTGTGGCCTTCACACAGCTCCATGCGGAGACGAAAGGAAATTGATGCTGAGGTGGTATCCATGGTGACCACCGCAGAGTTAAAGCATTGTGTGTCTAGACCATGTAAGTGTTTCCAGTTGGTTGGACGAAGTCTTCTGCATCCCGCTTTCATGTGCCAGATCAGAGCCATGCTAATGTAACCTTCGGCAGTGTAACCAGCTCCCAGCTCAGCCTTCGCCTCCATCACCACGTGCCCATAGCAACCTGGGGTTGTGAATAATGCTGTTGCTGTGTAGTTGTTGATAAGAGCAATTCCAGAGTCAGCAGGTGGCTGAGTCTGCCGCTAATTTAACTGCGATATTCAGAAACTAATTTGGAAAAATAAAATGGATTAATTTAAGCACTTTTCCTGCCAGGCGGCAACTAAAATGTCTTTGATTTAGCGCATTTTAATGGACTTTTGCTCATGTATCAGTAAACTTTTAACCTTTCAATAATTCAAAAATTCCTTTTTTGCATGAAAATATTGTAATTTGTCCCCTGGGAGAAGCCAGAGCACGGCCGCTCTAGACAAGGCAATATAAGGGAGCAGCTAAGCACTCTGGCATGCATCCTGGCATGTGATTAAACGCTCAATCACCATTCCATTTTAGTTTTTCTGGCAGCAAAATCAAATGAAAGACAAACACTTGATTGTTTGGGCTGTGATCGAGCTGGTCTGGAACCAGCCACTCAGCAGTGATATTTAATAAAACTCTGTACCCCAGGATCCTGCTAATCCATTCAGGTATCTCATTGTTCGATATGAGAAGCAGGAGGGCAGCTGTGTTACAGATGTTGACTGACGTCTCCTTTAATCTCCGATCCAGCTGTTTTCCTCTATGAACCACATAAAAAAATGTAACCTGTTCCAGTTCATGGAATATGGGCCTGTGGACATAGCGGCATCTCAGCTGAGGTTGTCACCAGTAGGAATAATCGCATCTGTCTGTCAAGCCAAAGATTTCTGAACTTGGTTAAATTCCGTCGGACTATTTTTGATGTCGGGGGCCGTCCCGAGTTTTTGACCTTAAACACGCATTCGGACTCAGACTGAAATGCTTTCCCACACACTCACAGTTGGCACGTTTTCGTCAGCGTTTTATCACGGTGAGCCTGGGAGCCGGGAGACAGCTGTGCGTGCAGCAGCTTCATCTCACAGCAGGACAGTAAGATGGACCACTGACAAGAGGCCAAAATCCAGATGAAGACATCAATTACAGGTTTATTTCATTTAGCAAATGATCACGATGAGACGCAACAAGACAAAACCAGGAGAATGATAGACAGCTGCACAAAGGACAGCTGATTCTGGGCTGCTTCTGCAGTGTTTCCATGTTTTCTGCAGTCAGAACAAAGTGGCAGCAGATGAGAGTCACATCTACAGACAGTCCTGACACTTTGCTCTCCATCAAGGTTGAATTCCTAAGAAATACAGAACGTTTACCTCAGCGTTGTGCAGCCGTATTTAATGCTGAAGAAATCCAAAAGTATGTGTTCACGGTGCCTTTAAAATGAGTTCAGGGGGAGACATAAAGATGTTCCCTGTATTGAACCTGGCCGCTGCAGCACGGACGGCCTTAAAGGGGTAATAATGTGAGTCTAGAACAGACGCTTTGCTCTGACCTCGCCAGGCTGTCGCTTCACGCTGCTCTGTAATTACTTTGACCTGCAAAGACAAACTGGCTTCACACTTCAAAAGAGTGCAGCCCTTGTGCATTTCTGTCTGAATATAGCTGTTAGGATATGAACACCTCCAGCAGGTCAAATTCCTTTTCGGTGGACTTCTGGCTCCTAATTCATTTGTGTTGTTTTCGTCTCTGAGGAGTTTAAACAGACAAGATGGTTGGAACCTGTAACACAACAGTGTGGAGGGAACACACACAGCAGAGGACTGTAGAAGAGCTGAACAACCCTGACTAATAAATCTGGGGATGTGTGGCTTGACTTTTATGTTTCTGGAAAGTCTGGGAGTGTGCAATGTAGAAACTGGATTCAATGTATGTGTGTAACTGTGGACATTTCCCCCTCCCAGTTCTTTAGCTCCTCATCAGCTGGTTGTTTATTCTAACAATACAAAAAGTTGTCTTCTTTCACCACGGCAGGCCATCAGGAGAGGAAAGAGCGATGGTCGCTGAGCTCCAACTCCAATATGGGGGTGCATGCCAACAATAATGTTCATGTTGGGGAGGGTCTTTTTATTGAACCTCTCAGAGACAGCCTTGGCTGTGGGAGGGCCTCTATGGCAGCCTGTTGCTGCCAGGCTTAGAATAAGCCCTCCACAGGGACAGGATTACAACATAATTAAAATGATGTCATCTAAATGTGTGGCAGAGGGCACCTAACATCGTTATCCTCCTCATTCACCAGTGTCCAATTAATGCCACACTTGTTCCACCTGGGAACCTACACAAGATGAGATCCTGTCCACATGGACGCCCATATTTCTTCTGTTGTAGTAATGTACAGCAGGCTGTAGCTGACTGAGATCAGAGAGAAATCAAGTGGTCAAAAAATCCATCTCACACAGACGTTCTCCTCTCTGTCTCCACTCCGGGAGGGAAGGCCATAATTCAGCAGCTCCAGTTAAAATACCAGTTTGTCATTCTGTAATAAAGTGTAATAACCTTTCTTGTAATTTGTGTTGACCCAACCTTGAACTCAGCTTTAAAACATCATCAAACACAGATGTGCATTTGGTGGCAGCACAACAAGCTGGAGGTGAGTTATGAAGAGGTTATTCACAGCAGCAGTCGGGTGGTGTTACAGGCCGAAACCTGCAAGCTCACCAAGGATTCAACCCAGAATCCAGCAAATAAACACTGTCAGTTGATGTGGTGATGACACGTTCAATCTTAATCAATGCAAAGCAGAAAACAATAATAAATAAAATCATATTTGTTTGTTTTTGTTCTAATACAGTGGTTTCCTGACAGGTTTCCAATGTCAACATGTCTGATATGGAGTTATATGGAAAGCACAATTCTAGCAAGTAAAAACATGCGTAAACTGTGAATCAACGGAGACAACAGTGTAAAAGTGTAGCACAAAGCATGCAAAGCAAATTAGAGGACTTAAAAAATGCTTTGAGTTCAAAATTAATACAAAGAGCTTGACTTTCCCATCACTCTTTCTTAAAATAAATGCCTTTGCTGCAGTAATCTAATTTCTCAATTTCCACATCTGCATTATCTTTACTTTGTAAATCTTTATGGAGAGAGGTAATTTCTTCCTCCTGCTTTGACCTGAAGGAATCAGAAACAGATTGAAACTCTAGACTGTCAAAATAGCACAACATGACTGGGAAAAGAGATTAAATAACAACACAGGGCCCCCTGAAATGTATAACTGGACAATTTGCAGGACGGGCTACATTGTGTGATCTGGAGCAGAGGTCTAACTGCTCGGTTGAGCCAGCAGAAGCTCAATGGAGTTTTAAAGAAATGCACTCTGAGAAAGACCTGACCCAGCATTCAGATGAGTTCTACTGAATCAGAGAATAAGCATGAATTGACACCATGTGACCGGAAAGATGAGCCAATTTTCGCTGTTTCATTACAAAAGCAGTTTTCTTCTGTGCAGCTCACATGGACGTAGACAATCTTTCCCAATTTGAGATTTGGCTAAAGTCTCGGTACTTTATGCAAAGCAGAGTGAAATGATGGCAGCTAAATACGCTCTGTCTGGCAAGACACACACACACACACACACACACACACACACACCACACACACACACACACACACACACACACACAATTAATTGTTCAATTAAATGACTTTAAATAATTCCTATTTCAATAATGGGAACGTTTATGGTGTTCAGAGAGCAAACTTTGAGACTGTTTAAGTCATTGTTCAGAATATCTGGTGAGAAAATACTGTTTATTGGTGCAACACAGAATATCAACGGCAGATGGGTGGTGGAAGTGAGAAGAGGACAGGGACTGAGGCAGGAGGCTGGGCGTGACTGGCTGGTTGAAGCGAGAGAGCCTGGGCACGCGAAAGAGACAAAATGGCAGGTCAGACGAGACATCAGTACAAAGTCCATAATCTAAAAACCAGAAGGCAAAAACACAAAGTCCTCAAGAGCTTAATATTCAACAATGAATGGATGCTTCAGTGGATCGGAGCTGGAAGACACATTATGAAGAATATGGTAATGGATGTGTCTAAACACAGATATGAAATATGTCATGTAAGGTCACTATTCTGCAAATAATCCATAAGAAAAGTCTTTCACGCTCCATCATTTCTACATACATTTAATATTTATATTGAACGGATAGAAACAGAAAAGTTCATTCGTTGAACTCGGTGGGCAACTGACGTTTTAGCGAAGTCTAACGAGGAGACATTATTCCATAGATTCCATAGAAGTTCCCGGTACTCCCAGACCAGACTGACAGTTGTTGAAATTGGGGCTATCACAGCTGCCATCACAACATTCTTATCAGTCAGACATGCTCTACAGGCGAAACGACTCAGGGCACAACACGCAGCGCATGAAACATGCTGCCGTCTCCGCTGGTGCACAGTTGCGCCGTATACGGTGATGTGAACGGCCCAGGATTTGCATTTGGAAGGTCGTCAACAATGCAGTGTGTTTTATCCCAGATATATCAATTTCCTCCGACAAATAAGAGAAAGCTGTTAGAAACTGGAGCAGAAACAAGTTCCTCCAGGCTGAAGAAAGTTTGGCGCGGAGAACTCATTGACTCATTCTGTAATCGGGCCACAAGGCAAACGCTCACGAGTTTAATGTATGGAGTTCATTGTTAATTATGATGGTTTTTTGACTGACTGTTCAAATTATATTCTCTGTGTGTAAATTCTTCTCTTACAATGGTTCTCGTGACGTTATAAATATACTTCCTGTTGTTTCACTACTGAACAAAAGGCATCTAGGGCCTCTGCAACACCAACCATGGTGTGACGCAAACTTAATATATTTGTGTTGAGTTGTGCAAATGTTTATCCTCCAGCAAACATGAGTTTACTTGGGTTTTTCCTCCGAACTCTAGAACATTTTCGGCGCTTGGATCTTTTCACCCCATCCTGAATGCATTTGGACTGATTTTGAACTTGATTGAAACCAGTTGGTGCTCTTGTGATTCAATAGGTCCATGACCTAGAATACTGATTTCTGCTCTGTTCACTTTTAAAACCGGTCCTCTTGTTTCAGGAACACATAAATATTCGGTTGTTGTATTGCGTATATATGCAACGACAAATTTACCATAAAAAGTTATGACTAATTTTCCAAGAGCAGGACTCACATTTCCAGCTAACATTGTCAGCTAAAACCATCTGTGGTGCCACCACGTGATACAAACCTAAACCTGCAAACACACATCGCACGTTTATTAATGTTGAGGGAAAATCCTATAACTGACCTTTGAAAACGAGAACCTGCTGTCTGAACGCAGACTTTACCAAAATAATCTGTGCTGCAGCTGAACGCGACGCCACTGAATGTTTTTGCATGTCAGGTTAAAGCCACTACAGAATATTTTGGGTTCAGTCCTGCTCAGCGTCAAATCCCTGGGATTGCTGCCTGTGTGAAATAAATAAAGAAAACATGGCTCTATCAGAGCAGGACTCCCACGTGACCACTTGGTGTTTACACCCATCATTCCCCGTTAATTACCCGCATGTCTCAGGAGCCTTCACTTATATCCTCAGTGATAACTGGCATTAAAGCGGCATATTTCAAGCAGCAATCTTATCTTTTAATCGCCTTAATTGCCCGTGCTTTGAGGATTTGTTCCCGGTGAAATCTCTGGACTTCAAAACAAAACAGACATGTGTATAACAATGCCTGATATAAAGGAAGGTAGGCCCCACCCCGCTGAGGGTCCAGGCATTTTCACGAAAGTCCTCCGCACGGAATACCAAGTGGCTGCTGGGAAACGCTTTGTTGTGCCATGATGGGGAATAGGGGTATTTGACTTAGATCTCTGTGATTGCTGTGGGGATGTGGCTACACTCCATATTTTGCAGTTTTCAATAAAGTCTGCGAGAGATTGGGACCAACATTCCTTTTCTGCTATTAATTTATCTTCTGCAGCTCTAAAACTGTGCAGTACAGCATGTATTTACACGAGAACATGTATATATGGACAAAATAATACCCTGCGGTGAAAATGGCTGATTACACTGAAATTAAGCTTTTATCTTCAAACCTGCTGATCCAATACGGAAAATATTAGATTCTATTTCTGATTACAGACACAAACGTGTCTCTCTGAAAACATGACAGGAATAATTTATGCATTTTAGCGAACATTTAATTGGAATCCCACCCAGTTTGTGTCTTTGTTCATATGTTCGGCTGTGAGTGTCAGCCTTGGCTGGCTTCATATAGAAGGATTAACCTCCGTCTGTTTGACTGATGCAGACACTAATGGAACACAATCTCTTTTGGAGATTATTGAGGTCTTCTGCAGATAAAGATGTCATCTCCTGAGGCTTTTGTTTGGATGGCTTTACACTTTTATCAGTCGCTCTTGGAGCCTGTCTGACCAAGGCGCTCACGCACCGCCTGCATCCAAGCTCACCTCAGACGCTTGGATGTCGGTCACAGCGGTCAAAGGAGCACTGGGGTTTTGCCACACAGTCTCTTTATCATCTTTACAGTTTACTTTTTTGTTTTCCTTCTGTACATCTGCTTTTCATCAGACAGCTGCGTGCACTTGATTTTCCGCAGACCTTGGCAATATCAGGTCGCCATACAAATTCTGCAAGTGGTTTGTTGCTCAATAGATTATCAAGTGATAATAGATTTCATGTGGAGGCAGTGATTGAAAAAGCCTTTAAAAACAAACTGTAGATGAAGCGTTGTGAGCAAGGTGGAACTGCTGAAATGGCCTTCTGATAAACTCACTGACACACTATATGATGTTTGTGTGCAGAGTCGAATGGATACTGAGTCCATCCCCAAAACTAAAGACCTGTATACAATATCATGCATAGCACTGGCCTAGCAGAGAGCATCGGTTTTCCCTTAGAATTAGTTCAAACACAAGAGAAGTGTACAGGAAAGTCAGCACACAAATCATTGCCAATTAATAATAAGTGGGGTAAGTGAGAATCTGCTGTCTGGGATTAAACTTTACTTCTACTGCGGTCAAAAAGTTCTCCTGTAGTAAAAAACAAATAATTGCATGAGTCATATGAACGTAAGGAACTGTGAGATATTATGTAATATGTGTTTATGTGCATCCCAACCTCCCCTCAAAACCCCAATTTTTTTAAATTAATAGAAAAGGTTAGCCAAGTTTGATTGTAGTCATCAGATTCCATTGAGTGGAAGCACTAAAGGACTCATCATATGTGAACCGCTGATTGAAAACAGTGAACCCTACACCTCTGGATGTTGTCTGGAAATGGAGAGCCAGGGAGCCTGTTTGGCTGACCTTTCTCATCATTAATCAACCGCAGCCGCCACAACTTCACATGAGGCTGACACGCCACTGCAAACAACACCACGCCACACTTAAACCTTCAAATACCACACTGATAATTTGCAATCAGTGTCAGTATGCTAATGAGATATAGCCCATCCAAAGGTCAGTCCAGTCCAAACTGTCCGACCCAGCTCGCATCATCCACGATGTGTGATGGAAAACAGGAACAGCTTCCTCTCTTTGGCAAATTTAAAGGTTCTTTATGTTTTGCTGCTTTGCATTAATGCGATAATTTAGAAACGACAGGAAATGTATTCATTCAACACGGTGGAGAGATTTTAATTGGAAAGGCAAGGGTCAAGATTTATTTGCTTAAGATCAAACAAGGCCTGGAAATAACATAGAGGCTTCACCGTACGCCGCCTGTTGCATGTTCACACAGAGCTTTACATGTGAGCTTGGACCATCACTGACCACACCATGCTGTGTAACATGAGAGCTGGGGAACTGGCAGTGGTAGAAAAGCTGGTATGATTGGGTTTAAGAGGCTTCCCATGTCACATAACAGGGGACACCATGCTGGGAGAGACAGACAAGAGAACAGGGAGACGCCATGGAGATCAGGGCAGCCCTTACCGCAGGAGGGGCAGCTGGTTGACTGGGGGAGATTGGGTTTCTCTACAACTTGTTGCCTGGTGCTAAAGAAACGCTGGCATGTTTTGTAGAGACATCCTACCCCATGGCTGAAGGGCGATCGTCCCGAGCCGTTCACAGAGCCCAAATTCTGACCCCTGTGGTGCACCCGTAACCTTTTGGTCCCTTTACACTGATCTGTCATCCCTTTCCTGCCTATTGGTGCTCCTGTCATGTCTGAAAGTGGGAAGGGCTTGGTTGCTTGAGACTAACAAGAAGGTATGTGTTGTTTCCCAATCTCAGCTATCCCTTCAGGATGTCTCAAACTTGTCAGTGGTGACTCTCATTTTTGTTCCACCAGCCTCATAAAAAACATCAGGTGTGTCTGTTGTTACTTTGCAAATGTCTCATATTACTTACGCAAAATGGAACTGAATCTAATCACCTTTGGCTTAATTCCTTGTGTGTTGGGGACCGCTGTGATGGGATCTGGGATCATACTAGGAAGGGCCTCTGACCCTCTTATTTTGGAAATCCAAAGCTATACTCTCATGTTTTTCTTCAAATTTGTCTAGAAAGAAAAAGGCCTGCACAGCTCTGCAGACCTCGCCTGCTCGGTTCTGCAGCACAAAGGGAATTTATCATGAAAGAAGCACAATCAATATCTCTCACCCCCTGCATGGCAAAGTAAAGTACAGCCCTGACTGTGAAGCCTGGCGGTGCGCTTTGTGAGGAAATGCAGCGTACCAGAGGAATTAATTAAACCAGGGAATGTCTAGCTGGTTAGTCCACATCCAGTGGTGGGAATGGTGCTAATGAGATGTGCTGAACATACATCGACGGGCTGTTATTGCAACATGGAAGATCACTGCACACCCTAATATCATATGCTCGTATAATCATTCACATGATGTATAATTAATATTTTTTATTCCCTTCTGGGGCCTCTTGGCAAGTAAAATCTGACAGTAATAATACTGTAAAGTATAATATCATGTTCTGACAGTTGTAGGAATTCAGTATGCAAATGCAACCAACCCTGAAATCAAAATATGTAAATGCTTAGAAAAATCACTTTACATGCAACGGACAGCAGTTATGTCTAAATTTGTGTATTACACACACACGCACACACACACACACACACACACACACACACACACCACACACACACACACACACACACACACACACACACAGCTCTGGGACAGAAAACATGGGCTGTCCCAGACCCAAATCTCTAGGTCCATCAGAATCACCGTTGCCTGCACCCCCCTCAGTTTCTTGGGCTCTTTACGAGGGTAAATATTTACAAATGTGCACTCAATAACATCTGCTGCAGTTTGGGCTCAGCAACATGGTGGAAAAGACAGAGCGCATCATGAACTCGAGGGAACGTGCACAGTCTCGGGTTCCATACGGTACAGGCCTCAAATCCAACAAACAACTGGTCCCAGATGTAGGGCATGATGCAACGCAGATGGATTAAAAGCTCAGGGGAATATTTAGCATAAGGAATAGATAACTTGGCATTTGGCAGAACTATTACAGTGAAATATGGAGCAGCAGATGGGCCTTGGGAGCCAGTGAGCAAAGAAACGCTACTCCAAACCTGAATTTGGCAACTTTAAATTAGCACAGTTAGCCTATGTCTGGGGTGGCCAACCCACATGTGTGTAAGAATGTATGTCTCTAACAATGTAGCTCTTAAATCAAGAGCACTATAAATTAAGAAAAATCAAGTTAAAAAAAGTTTTTGCATGTCTTCTTTTAATTGTTGTTATGCTTGGGTGCATATTATTATTTTTAGGGCCATTCCTAATATTTTAGACTTGAAAATAATTTATCAGGAGATGAAAAAATCCTATTTTGCAGGAATTATTAATTCATAATTGCCACAGCAGGTTTAATAGCAGCGGGTGGATCTTAGGCGTTTTAGGCTCTTGTCATTCCACAAAACAGAAGTCATTTGGTTATTTAAACACTAGTTGATGGGTTTTTTTTCCGTAAAGAAATTTAACATCTCGGTAAAATTAGCTTTATACAAAGTATCGCGAAATCTCGTAGTTTGGATATAAAAAACGGGAGCGCTGTAAACACACCTGTAAACACACTGAGCACGCCAAGGTAACACTCGCGCGAGATTTCGCGAGACTATGCGAGACTTTGTATTCAAGCTAATTTTACAAATAAATCCCCATTCTAAGGGACAAATCCCTCAATTAATGTTTAAACAGCGGTTTTGATGCCGGGATGCCAGAAGTGTCATCGAGTTCAAAACACCAATAAGGTAAAAATAAAATAAATAAATATATATATATGTTTAGAGTACATGCTCTTTTTATTGGATGATGTTGCAGATGTATATATTTCTATATGGACTTGCCTTTGTCCTGCGTGATATTTATGTCAATGGCTGGCCTGTAGACTTGA
Source organism: Takifugu flavidus (assembly GCF_003711565.1). NCBI lineage: Eukaryota > Metazoa > Chordata > Actinopteri > Tetraodontiformes > Tetraodontidae > Takifugu > Takifugu flavidus. Next base: position 2,343,367 of record NC_079523.1, on the reverse strand, counting down.
GATGAGCTGAAGCCTGCTTGTGTCAATCTCCTGCATGTATCGAGGAGTTTGTGACGTTTGTGACCTGCCGAATTGTCTATATTTCTGTGTACATCTGCACATGCACGCTGTGGCTCTCTGAAGTGCCACATATAAAGTGCAAGCGGGTGTTTTTCATTTTCTGGGGAATGTGCTTGGTTATGAATTGTTGTGATTATTGCAAATGATCATTATTCCATGTGTACTGTTATCACAAAGCAGACAGTATAATATATAAGTATGTGACTGCATCTTCTGATCAGTTATGTAGTAAATAAAAGGTATGAATGCAGCACACTTCAAGTACAAAATAATCAAATGCTCTTTTTACTATATACTAATATTACAACATATTTTAAAAGTAACATTGTGAAAGTGGAATCAAAACTGAAAAGCCAAGTTGTCGTCAGCCGTTGCGTAACAACTTTAAAATAGCTTTTGAGAGTTGTGTTAATATACTGAATCAATGATGGTCTCTTTTGGTGGTTGTAGGAAAAAAAACATTCTAAATGTCACCAATAAACAAAAGCTGCAAATATTTAGCAAACGGCCCACTCGGCAGATTCTGCAAACGTCATGAACAAGTTGAAGGGAAAGAGGAAGGAAAAGAGGACAAAGGAAGAGAGCTGAGCGACTTTGACCGAGTCACTTTGGTTGGCAAATACAGCATTTTATATGTTGGCTTGGTTTACTCCTCTGACTGCACCTGCTGGCATATTTTAGAAACGAAAGCTTAGCTTTTTACAATATTACCTTCATTTTCTCTTATACATCAGAATTGCGTTCAGTTTGATGTTTATTTTGGGTCAATGTTCTAGTTGAGAGCGCCGTCTCTGCATTAATTACCATCTGTCAATTTAACGATGGACTATATTAATACTAAAGCGTGTACCCAATAAACCAGAAGGCTCATTACGCTTTTGGGGTGCCGCGTCAAACCATGACTCATAAAAAAAGTTGCCTAAGGCAGCTGCAGGGCAGCATTTCTCACTTATACAGGTATTATTTATGCAGGAAGTTGGTAAAGATCGCTTGGTGGCCGGTCCAACACATGGCTGATGGAGTCCAGCTTATATGACCTTGGTGCCAGAGGCCCTAGCGGCCATTGCCGCGGGAAACCATCATGGAACGTGGAGATTTTTATGGTGCATTGTCCAATGTGTGAGTGGAGGTTGGAGCCCCAGAGGGCGCGACCTTTGTACCTTCACTCATACAAGCAGACGTCTATGCTCTCAACTACACACTTGAGCCTTTCATCTCTTCTGGTAATCGGAACATAGCAAGCATAACAAGCAAAGTTAGTAATTTATGTTTGTTAGGCCTCTTCCTTGGCTCTTATTGCTCATCTTACTGACATATTGGGTCCATTAAACCAGGGTTGGGTCCATTAAATGTGAGTATGTTTGCAGTGTGAGCAACATCTCGGTAGGACGGATGTATTCTAATCTTACTCGGTCCATCTGTGAATCATCGGTCACTGTGGGAGTGATTCAGCGGTGACCAAAACTGGATCCTTTCCACATTTTCTTTGTAGTATTTTTAGCTTTTGAATAATTGTTTTAAATCATACACAGGCTTTTGGGGGGGTCAAAGGGCATGCACAGTAGAGACAATAATTTAAACCTGGTGTTTGAGGCGTGTGTTTACACTTAAAGAGCTTAACTGAATTTCAATGATGATCTCAAAGTTCAAGCGTCACTCTGGGGTCTGAATTCCTCTTCTCTTTATGTCTATAATGATTCAAGCAATATAATGAAAAAGTGGATTCAGTTTCTTTGAAATGAAGTGTTGAGATTAAAGGCTAATGTGAGACAGGATTATTAAGCAGGACGATGGACCTCGACTCTGTCACCATTTGCAGACTTCAGGGGAAAACTTTTTTGTCTTTTGTGACAGGAAGGAAACGGTCAGAAGTCGTTAGTCAGCACACTGAAGCGCAGAGGCTCGTTTAGAGGTTGCACTTTTCCTTTTTTCCATTAAAGTCACACTAGCAGAGTTAATGCCTTCGAACCTGACGTGTAACCTTACAGCGGTCACTCTTAAGCTGCTCTGGTCTCACATTAATCAGTGTCACATGTTTACCTGCTCTGGCCTGAGACATGCTCAGACCAATTCCAGCCTCCAAGACAGAAACAAAACTTTTAACTGCAGATTACAGGCAGCCCGGAGAGTCAGGTCATTCACGTTTCCGACATTATTGTGTATCTTTGACAATCTTAAAGGTTCTCGAGAAGGTGAACCTCTCACTGCTGTGGGTCGTTTTTAACAAAACCCTCTCATGACACACAGTTCATCACTTTTATGTGCATGGTTGTGTGGAGGACACAGAGGAGGAAGTGACTAATGACCCCATGTTTACTTATGGGCACCCGGCAAGACCACTCGTCCAGTTCATGAGGTTTTAGTACCACCCATACCCTCAGCTCTGAGTAAGAATATTTACTATGAGTCTATTTCCGTTCACAATCCTGGCTGCAACCTGATCTCAACTCTTGTTGGAAATGTTCCTCTGGATTATATTAAACAGTAGCAAGAAATTGTGCTTTGGCAGAAGGGCACGGTGCCAGACGGAGAACAATATTCAAGTGTTCAGGCTTTTGCTAAAGGGTCAACTTTAATCTCATGCATCCACATTATTGATGAGCAAAAAGAGAGATGCAGCATTCAATGGTGATAATGGTTTGAATCATGTCATTGGGGAATAAACAAAATCTTACCTGTTTTTACCTTAATAGCTCCTCCTCTGTCAACCTTTTCTTATACTCTTGTCAGCCCTTGGTGTTTCGGTACATCCTGAGATAAGGATTTAATGTGGAAGTGATGTCAAGCCACTGCAGCCTCAGAGGGCTCAGAAACTTCAGGCAAATTGAACAAATAGTGTCATTTTGTGCAGTTGTGGGTGGAGGCTGAGGTGGAGTGTAAAGTCGTAATTAATGTTTGCATTCCATTTGAAAAGAAGCCTCTAGATTAATTTCCAGTTATGGTATGTAATGTTAATGGCTGACTACAGCTATTGACCAAGCCCTTAAAAACTCTTTTTTATTTCAATCATATTTTAACATTTAAAAAACTGGCATTTGATTCAGAAAGGTCTTACCCTCATATACAATTGCTTTAGAGATATTTAAAGAGTGTTCTAACACAAATCAAATGAATCTTTATTTCTATAACGTCTGTTACAATCAAAATTGTTTCTAGGCGCTTTCCAGAATCCCAGGGCCTGACCCCAACAAGCAACAGTGGCAAGGAAAAACTCCCCTTTAACAGGAAGAAACCTTGAGCAGGACCAGGCTCATGTAGGGGGACCCTCCTGCTGATGGCCGGCTGGGTAGAGAGGGAGGAGGAGAAGGGGGAGAGGGCAGGGAGAGGAGAGAATAGGCAGAGATCAGGGAAATACATTAATTATAACAAAGTGCTGGTGTAGGAGTTGAGTGTGTCAGCAGGGTCAGAGGTAAGTAGGTCAGCATACAGCTATAAAGACGGCCATACCTGTAGATGGATACAGAGAGAGAGAGAGAGGTGGGAGAAACAGAGAAACTACACAATAAATAACATCATCGCTGATCTACGAGGAGGAGAGGAGAGGAGAGGAGAGGAGAGGAGAGGAGAGGAGAGGAGAGGAGAGGAGAGGAGAGGAGAGGAGAGGAGAGGAGAGGAGAGGAGAGCAGAGCATGACCCAGTGGGGTGACAGAGGCCTGTCAGGTGATCATGTTTCCGGAAGGCAGCCTTGGCCTATAACAGCACAGCTAAGATGTTAACCTAATGTTTAGACGACCCCCCCAGTATGATAATTTGTCTGTCTATGATAGTAACTGGAACTACTGAATTACTGACATTAAGCTTTTTCAAAGAGGAAGGTTTTAAGCCTAATTTTAAAAGTAGCGATGGAGTCAGCCTCCTGTACCTGGACATGGAGCTGGTTCCATAGCAGGGGGGGCTGGTAGCTAAATGCTCGGCCCCTCATTCTACTCCCAGAGACTCTATGAACCACAAGTAGACCAGCATTCTGAGAGCGGAGTGGTCTATTGGGCTGATAAGGTGCCACTAGCTCCTCCAGGTAGGATGGAGCTAGGCCTCTGAGAACCTGGTAGGTCAAAAGAAGGGTTTTAAAAATTATTCTAAATTTAAGGGGCAGCCAATGAAGCGACGCCAGTACAGGAGTTATGTGATCTCTTTGGTCAATATCTGTCAGAACTCTGGCTGCAGCATTTTGGATCACCTGGAGGCTTCTTAAAGAGTTGTTTGGACACCCTGATAATAAAGAATTACAATAGTCCAGCCTGGAAGTAACAAATGCTGGACTAACTTTTCAGTATCATGAGGCGTCAGTAGCTTCCTGATCTTTCCAGAAGAAGATGAAAAGCTATGCAATCATATACATTTATTATATACATTTATGCATCCAAAAGTTCACTTTCACTTTCTTCCATGACATTTGGTCAGCGAGGGTGCTTTGGGAAGACGTGTGTCCCACGACCAATGTGTAAAAAGCAAGACTCACTACAGCCATTATGTTCCACATCTGAGCCCAGATCCAGAAGCCTCGATGCAGGTTGTGTTTTATGTGGCTGTTAACTCCACACAGCTCCAAAAGTTAATGGCTGCGAGATGACTGAGAGGCCTGTTCTGCATCACACAGGTGTTACTTTGTCATGTGTCAAACTGCAAGAGGAAATGTTGATTTTGATAGACAGCAGACATGTTCCTCACATCCAGTTCATCTAAAGCACCAGTGTGCTGTATGAATTTTTCAAACAAGCAACTGTTAAGTATTTAAAACATGCCGAGAGGGCCTCTTTGACAGACATGCATGGAGCAGAGGCAAGCCCTCTGAGGTCATTATGAGTGACAATGTAAAGGAGTTGAGGTCAGGAGGGACTCAATAGCTGCAGTTCTTTCGTCACGCTCCCTTGCCAACTTCTCCCAGGTCCAGAGATGAGACCCAGAGAGGAGTCGAGCACAAATAATGCCCATTATCGCTCTGTTCAACAGCACCAACACATTGGAATGGGTTGGGTTTCATTGGAAACAGCACTGTTGAAGAAAAAAGAGAAAGACAGATTCCCGGCTGAGTAATATGTGGTTAATGAGCTGCTGCTCGTTCCTCAAGTCTACAATGTGAGCGTCAGAGCAGAAAGATTTGACCAGGAAGTACCATGAAGCAGGAAGGAGGTTTTCCTGCTTCTCCCCCTCACTTCGTCACTGCAAGTGTCAAGACTTTGGATCTGAACAAAATCAGTTCCAGGTCAGCCAACCAGAATGTCTGACCGCCCGAACCAAAACTGGGGCACTACCGGGCTTCTGCCTGTTCCTGAGTCTGGCTGGGATGTCCATCGTCAACAATGCCTCATTTAGCCCATCACCAGATAATGACCGTCATTTTTCCTTTGTGAAGACGTGAGAGAGATAAAAATAATTGTGAGCAAAGGGCCATGAATACAGTTATTTGTTCTGTGTGTGCTGGATGAAACAGTGTGTGTCTTTGTTTATACCTGAGGGGCTCTGAGGGGGTCAGAATACTGACAGACGTCAAAGGTGTGGCTGCTGCTGCTGAGCACTGCAGCTACAACCGATTTAAAGATAATACTTGACCTCTGGAGGGACAAGTGCCTGGTTATGAATGCAAGGTTCCTCTTTTCCTTTAACAAATTCCAAATGCCTTTAGCTCATGAAGATGTTTTGATTCTTGTGTTTGCTTGGTCATGGGACGTTAACATTAGCATTAACATTGCTGGAACACCTGTTCTGTCTGAAATATGGCTCACAAAAGTGTTTCGGTGGAGCAAAAATAACCTTAAAAGATCCAGATTAGTAACTTTAATGCTCCCAATACCAAAACCATTTAGTAAATGAAATATCTGTTACATTCGGCTTGATATTGCTAATGTCTGTCGTTATGCGAGTCGTAACACAAAAGCCCATCCTTCTATGGTCAGTAGAAAGACGAGATCCATGGTTCACATGAGAGTCCTGACTGCATGTGACATTGATGAAAGGATCCGCCCAGATGGGTTACAGATCTTTTTTCTCAGCCTTCTTTGAAAAATCTCTTTTTCTTAGATGAATCCCAGCACTCTCTGGGGACCGAAGAGGAGATCAGAGCTGCGTTCGCTTCATTCGGCCCAACATGGACAAATTCACGTTGTGAAGGCGCCTCGGGGCATTTCCAATGTTATGGCGAGAACTGGATGAAACGGTCAAACGGAGCTCCAGACTGTTTTGAGACTAACTCTCCACATGTCTAATCTGTGATGTCTGAAACGAGGAAGCAACCACAGATTGAACTGCTCCTATCACAAGCTTAAATGACAGCACTTTCTCATCCTGCAGCTTCTTTCATCCTTGTCTAAAAAAGTGCGATATAGAACCGCCGCATCTCAAAACACCCACTTGTTATTTTCTTTTCAAGGTCCTGACATTTTCCTTCCTTCCTTTTACTTTCATATTTTCATTTATATCGATTTGTCTGGCAAACCTGTAAGTATAGAAGTGTATAAGCTTTCTGGGGTGAACTTGTTTGGGTTCTCTAAACCTTCTGTGACCTCTAATCCTCTTAGATACTTTAACCTTGAACACAGGTCACAGGCTAATATTTAACTCATACATGCATACATCCAATGTACACTAAGCATCTCGCTCAGGTCTTAATTCGGTTTGGTATGAAGTAGAAGCCTTTTCATGATGTGTTGCTGCCAAAATGCTCCCACATTTTCAAGAAAATTATCCAAAATCCAGCTAAGAAAGGAGATAACTTTGCTATGTATCAGCATCTATTGGTTTCTTCTCGTTCCAAAGACATTCATGAGCTCAGTCACATCCATCCACCCCAGGAGCAACATCTGGGCGCCACATGTGGCTGGGTGGACCAGAGCCAGGCACCAAAATAGCTCAGGGGGACATTTTATGCAAGGCTGAGATTGCTGGATTAACTTGCTTGTCACTCATTTTTAATTATTGATTATTGATGAGAGCTCTTTCGGGCTTGTTTCGGCTGAATGAAAGATCGAGTTTTGCTTATTAGCAGAGGTCATTTACGTGCATCTTTCCCTCGTGTCCGGGTCTTGAATTACTAGATTAACTGGTTTGTTAGAACTGTTCTGAAGACCGTGCAAAGTCAAAACTGCTTTACAGCTTTTATAGCTTTTACGTCACTGATCTTTTATGCGTGTTTGGCACATGTTTTGCTTGTGCTTGCATAATTTTCCAAAGCACAAGCTATTTTTCAGCTAAAACTGCTGAATATGTTTTGCCTTAATTTAACAGTTCCTTTAAAATTATAATCAAATTAGCTCCTATTAATGCACTCAGCAATAGATGACATAGTAAAGGAATAACTGGTAGCACATGACCACAGAACTCCTAAAGTTAAATCTGTTTGTGCGTGCAGACAAACACGTGGACATCAAGTGTGGAGGAGTAGGTGGAAAAACCAAAAAGGAATTTCCTTTTCTTTGTGTAAAACAGTGACTGTGGCACCGTTGTTCATAAACACGAGAGCCGTCACACATTTCAGTACCTCTGTACTCGTCACCACACCAACAATTTCCTGCTGGCTCCGAAGCCTGTACAGTAAACAGGAGATTAATGTTACCGTGTTAACGTTACAACATCACTGTAAAACCTAAGACATTTTGAAGAAACAAAACCTTTCACCTTTTAGAGGCTTTATGAATCTACAGGGCTGAACGTCTGCGTTTGCTGTTGTCTGATGTTGTCATGGAACCACACTATTTTCTGGGAGTGATGGAGCCCCAATTCTTGGATTCAAGCTCTAACTTTGCTATTTCTGGGGAAAGAAGGTCCTTTTTTACCATTTAACCCTGATGGAGTGTTTGCTTTCACGTCCAATATCGGCTGTAATTACACAGTGGAGAGCAGCTATAAAGGAAAAAGAACAGTCACTCACCGGTTGTATCACGTATCCTTACAAACAGGGTGAATGGGCCAATTAAAATCCAAGACTGGTTGACTGGAAATTAGTGTTTATTTTATAATAAACATTAATTGCCCCAGGTCTGTCCAGTGATATAAATACTGGTCCCAACAGTGATGACACAGTTTTATTTGCTACACCAGCTTCTCTCTTTGACGACCGTGAAATATGATGAGAGTGGCGCTGCCTGCGTCTGATGACATATTTACAAGTGTTGTGGTGGCGTTTTTAATCAAAGTATCAAACTTTTGGAGGTAAACGTCAGCTGTTTGGAGCAGAATCTGGAGCTGAGAGCAGACCAGAGCAGACAGTGACGCACGAGCATCAGCCAACGTTCACCGCAAAGTCAGAAAATTCACTGTTTTACTGGACAGTCTGCACATTTTTATTTCCCATAAATGCTTCCAATGTTGTCCTTCATGTTTTAGTCACCGAACGAGAATTTCCAAGATTTCAACAATGACTTAAATCACAGGGGAAACAAGTTTGGATGAAACGGACACACAGCAGGACCTGAGCAGCTTTTCACCACTGCTGTTGTGTCTGCAGTGGTTGGAGACGCTCACTGCTGTGTGTGTGTGGTGTGTGTGTGTGTGTGTGTGCGTGGTGTGTGCGTGTGCGTCTGTGTGTGTGTGTGTATGTGTGTGTGTGTGTCCTGAACCACCAGAGACAAGACCCATCAGGTAAGACAAAAGTGATAGTGAGTAAAGTGGCAAACATGAAAAATAGGAGTCGTTAAAAGCATAAAACTGTATGAAAGTCTGTCTGTGTTTGATGTTCCTCCTGCTTAGGATAGATTAGGTCCTTTTAATGCTCATCGGCCCGCTAAAACTATCTTTCAGCTATTGTTAAGACAACATTTTGATTGGTGAATTTACTTTATGTGCTTATAAAAGTTGTTAGACAGCTCTAATTTAGTTTTCTAAAGGAACACAAATACTTAGCGCAAGCATGCAGAGAAATTCGGCCTCTCCGTGCACAAATACGTGCAACAATTTTATAGTTTATACTATATGTGAGCAAGCATGTGCATTATGTGCATTTAAAGGACTCAGAGTAGGTCATGCCTGGCACCAGCCTCCATATGCAGGGAAATACAATCCTTCTCCTACTTTGAGGCTTAATAAACTAAAATTGCAGTGCCCCTCTAGGAAAAATGTTCATGAAAACGGGTCCTGTTCGGCGCTTCGCTCTGGAGAATGTAATCACTGGTACCTGAGGACAAACAAAGTGGCATTTCATACACTGCTCACTGCTGCTGTGCCGATCTGAGCGCTTGGCTGCACAAGTGCCTTTTTTATCTTGCTGTGTGGCAGCAAACTTCATGGTTCACGCACAAACTTACTGCCTTCGTTATACATTAAAGGAGGGGGAAAAAAGTTGATAAGCCTAGATAATCCTGTGACAAAATTATTGCTATGAATTGCAGGAAAATATCGTGAAATCACTTTATTGTGGCCCCACAAGAAGCAGTTCAGTTTTGGCGCATAGCTGCACTCCATTTAGCTCCAACTTGGAAATGTTAAGTACTATAAAGAATGTTTGGGCAAGAAAAACTAGCATCTGTAGCACAATAGCGTCACCAGAGATTGTTAATGAGTTTGAAGAGGTTCAAGATGCTCCAACAGGAGATCTTCTACAGACCTTCTACAGCACGTTTGGAGTGCGTTGCAGTAAAGAACAAGAGAAAGTTTGGACCTCATGATGAGTTGAACAAACCCGTCACATTAAAATGGCTGCTAAAGATTCACTTCACTGCTTATTAAACGCTTGTCAAGGCATTTATCCGCTCTTTCTTTTCACCTCTGATGCACAGCGAGTGAGTGTTACTGAGCCACATTATAAAGTTGCTCTGAGAAAAGGTCCAGGCAACAATATGCTGAGAGCAGGGCTCATGCAGAGGTTCTGTTCCGTGTCTAATCAGCTCCCGTGAGTGTCTCCGATCTAAAGTACTAGACATCGTACAGGCAAACATCCAGATTGCATGTCAGCACGCGACAGATAAAGACAAAAACAAACACTCCAAAACAGCGAGGAAAATACCCAGACAGACACTGCTGAGAGATAACAGGTTCATCCTCTTTACTATCACGCTAACATTTTAAATATGGAATCACTTGGTTTCCGTGGGGAGACTGAGCAAAAGGATTGAGCTCATGGGATGAGATGTGTATCGCTTTGTTCTTTCTTATCAGGGTGAACACAAACATTTTTAGTGGCTTTATGGCCGATGATGATGGGCTCAGTGTCGTAGTGACCAAGCACCGGGACGAACGGTGACGTTGAGCTGCTCATTGTTGCCCTCGGACATTTTCCAACATCGTGCAGGTGATATTGAATTGAACACAGTTACAGTGTGTTTGCATGATGGAGACGGGGAGATGCCACAGCGATGGCACGCGAGAAGATGCGGTCAGTGACATAATTCCCACTGTGTCACAATCTGATCAGAGACGCACGGGCTCTCCTTTAAAGTTCCCCTATGTTAAGATGCCCTGTTGAACAATGTGCTGTTGGTGGCTTTAGGCCACTAATGGAACAGTGAATGTCAGTAAAAAGCAGAAAAGATTGACACCAGTGTTGTCCCAGGCGCGGAGGCGAAGCCAGGACATAATATTCCTCTTCCAACAATGATCCCGCGACAGGTGATGGATGTACAATAAAGAGTCTCACGCTGCTACGAGGGTAGAATTAGAGCCCCCAGGGCAGGTCTCCCTCTATCTTTCACCAACATTAACAGCTGGACCCTTTTGTAATATTTGTCTCAGGTTTCACACAAAGCTGGATGACAAAGTTTTGTGTCATAAACACACCCTATCGTGTTACAGTGTGACGGAAATGAGGCTGTCAGGTTGAATGCAGATGATTCAGAAAGGAATGCGTTATTCATCCGCTCTTCGCACCAGTGTGTAATAAAGTGTCTTTGCTGAGTCACGTTGTGGTCACGGACATGTTATTTTACCATCTGATGGGAGCGCTGGCCCTATAAATTCAACACGTCATGAATTCCGCCTTTAATTAAGAAGGTTTCCCACATTTGGAATTGTATTAACATTTCACTGCACTGAAATCCGCAGATTTTGGGTTTCAGCTGTAATTTCAAACTTGCACAGCGGTGTAATCTGATTACAGAGCAGCCATGACCTTTTCCCAGCTGTTTGTTTAGCTTTAGCATCATGTTCTGCATGTTGAACACTGGTACCGTGGAGGCTACAAACCTGTGTCCACCTGACATGAGGAAAGGCTGGCCTCCCCTGACCAAACAAACCCTCTCTCTGCACCTCCAGACAGTTTATTACTCACATGTTCTCTGGCTCCAGCAGGCCTCGGGGCTCCACATCTCAACCTCTCCCTAATTTATGCTCGACTCTGCTGCGAGCCCACGTGCCTGTTCATGTTGTTTATGTGGTAGCTGCTGAAAAGGTATTAAAGCTTTGACACTGGTACTATTTGTCCTGACCCCAAAGCTCCTGAAAACAGGTTTGAATGTCTTCCAAGACAGAAAGTGATGGTTAAGTCTTTAACTTTGAGGTTCATGATGGTTTTGTGCTGCACTCAGACAAATAGAGGCGATGCCGCTGACATTTAGCAAGAGGGGCAACAAGGAGGGGCATTAGTGCTACCAGTGGTTTATTTCTTATCACTTCTGGAGTTTTATTTTCTCGTTTTTCTTTATCTCTCATAGTGTTAAGATGTTGGCTGCAGCAAAATCCCTAAGGAGAGACAACTCATGAACCACCTTCCACAGTTGGAAAGTGATTTACAGGACTGTAAGATTTAAAATAGGCTCACTGGCAGTCAAATAATAGCTCTCGCGTCAAGTGTGAAATGTGTCCTCCGTCTACGTGTGAAACAACTTCCATTTCATTCATTTTTTAGAGTCACAGTTTTGCTGTAATTGGCAGCAGTGGTGAATGAAGAATCTTCTTTACTCTCGTTCTGGTGTCAGAGCCCCCCTCTTCTGCTCCACAGACCGATGATATTTTGATAACCCAGTTGCTCTAATGTAATTAGCTGTAAGTGAAGGCCTCAAACAGCAGCTGCAGTGAGATTAACCTCCTCTACAGATCCTGTAAAACTTACAGCAGCCTTCTGTCAAGATATTCCATGTTATCCACACAGTTACATACTTAGCATAGATAAAGTTTATTAGGCTAATTAGCAGCCATGCTAGCTTGATTATTATTATGATTATATCAAGAATCAAGGAATACTTTTGAAAAACTGCAAATTAACCGATAATTAAAGCCTAATTGAATTTGACAAAAAGCTTAATGGAGCATTTAAAAGTCGGAGATTACCAATAACAGGACCATTCAGGAAATCCTGTTTTAGTCTCCGGGCAGTCGTATACATTACTCACAGCAAAGATATAATCAGCCATCATGCATAAAACAAACACCGTGTAAATTCTTTGTTTTAAAAAGTAAATGGGGGAAGCTTCGGTGTTTGTTATCGCAGCTGAGACATGAGCGTGTTTGTGTGTTTTTGTGAGTGTGTACGGGATGTTGGGGGTGGTAACACCCGCCATTTCAACCCGCACCGCCGGCCAGATTCTCTTATAGGGTCAAATATTTATAATAGCTTGTTTGGTGGTTCAGGAAGAGCAGGATGAGCAGTAAAAAGGACTGGATATATTACAGCGTTGAGCGGGAAGTTTACTGATTTGCTTTTACAAGTAACATGCTGCTATTTGTAATCTTTATGTAAGTAGTCTGAGATTAGAATATCAGATTACAATAAGACACAGAACATCACTCCACTTCATCTGAGGGCATAAAAGGAAAGCAATTATCCAGCTAAAGTTTCAGCTGAAGTATGTCATGAAGCAGTTGAGAAGGTGTCACATTAAGGTAGTGACATCATCTGATGGCTTAATACTGTAAATCTCCTCTAAAAACAGGCCGATCGTTCCCAAGGCTGCACAGAACAGCTAACATTCTGCAAATGCAGGTCTACCTCAGTGGGTGGGAGTCTGTAACCGCGATGTTTCTGGTCACAATAGGCTTCTTTTGGGATCGCTGGGGCAGTTGTCCCAGACCAGAGGGGAACAGGTGGCTGTTCATGTAACCAAGCCTTTCCCTTACATCAGTGTACACAGTAAGCAGGGCGTTAACACTTTTACAGCTCCCCCGAGCATCCTGAGACCCCCGCTGCCCCCTGTAAAAGCCTGTGGTGACAGGTCACATTGGCAGAGTGACAGTGGCACGTCTGCCTCTGTCTGCACACAGAGATGCAACGTCTGCATTAAGATGCTGCAGGAGAGGAGCACCAACAGGTGGTGTTGCTCTAAAAACAGCCTGCGCTGCCAGCAGAGTCCCCAGTTTTATTGAAAACGATTTAATTGTACCAAAAATACTTGATACTATATGTTCTTGCAGTTGGAGTTTGATGGAAATGCTGCGAAGGGTAAAATCTAAAATAAAGGATTACTATCTGATTTATCCCACCAGTAAATCAGTCAAAATGATCGCACACATTCTTACCTTTATCTTCCATCTCACTTTAATTTCATCCTGCAGCGACTCAAGTCTGACAACAGTGATCCTGATACTTCAGCAGAGTGATCTCAAACACCCAAGACGCTGAATCTACATTGTTTTTACCAAAGCAATAAAGAAGACTGTTGCCTCGGCCACTAATCCGCTAATGTTTCACATTATCGGGCAATCTTTGATTTATGGAATCATTATGGTGATGAAAATCATTTCACAGGGGGATGTGTTGACAGCAAGAACTTGTTGTACAGGTCCAGAAAAGTGCCAGTGGGGTGGGGTGGGGGGGGGGGCACCACCTAATGATGTCATCTATACACTAAATAATGTGAAACTTCTGCTTAAATATAATTAAACTATGTGACATCTAACTTTTTTCAAAAACTACAATAGGTCATCATATATTGTACTATAGGTGATGCTGAATTAAGATTAAAAGTGCTTTGCCGGCGCTCATTGTTCATCTGTGTAACGACAACAAAAGCCCTGGTCCGCTGTTAAGTTCAACGTTGTGTCCTGATGAATTCCGTCGTCCAGCACTGAGCTTCCTTGAACCGTTCAAGTGGCCGTCACGGCGAACCACCTGGTGCCATGCGGCGTTTGAGAACATCGATTATTAAGAACAACAGTCACACATCAGAAGTCACCTGATCATCTTTTCTACAAATGCGGATCACAAATGTTAAAGAGAAACTGGTTTAGTGCATTCTTTGATCTGGTCCCAGGGAAAGGTCATGAATCCGACCCTATACGAGATTACACGCTATTAAAGGTGTATGAGGAAGGCCGGAGGAAGAGAAGAGCTGGGAGGAGGAGGAGAGCTGGGAGGAGGAGGAGGAGGAAGAAAAGGAGGAGGAGGAGGAGAGGAGGAGGAGGAAGAGGAGGAGGAGGAGAGGAAGAGTAGAGCTGGGAGGAGGAGGAGGAGGAGGAGGAGGAAGAGTAGAGCTGGGAGGAAAAGGAGGAGGAGGAGGAAGAGTAGAGCTGGGAGGAACAGGAGGAGGAGGAGGAGGAAGAAGAGTAGAGCAGGGAGGAAGAGGAGGAGGAAGAGTAGAGCTGGGAGGAACAGGAGGAGGAGGAGGAAAAGTAGAGCTGGGAGGAGGAGGAGGAGGAGGAAGAGTAGAGCTGGGAGGAACAGGAGGAGGAGGAGGAAGAGTAGAGCTGGGAGGAGGAGGAGGAGGAGGAGGAGGAGGAGGAGGAGGAGGAGGAGGAGAGGAAGAGTAGAGCTGGGAGGAGGAGGAGAGGAGGAGGAGGAAGAGTAGAGCTGGGAGGAGGAGGAGGAGGAAGAGGAGGAGGAGGAGAGCTGGGAGGAACAGGAGGAGGAAGAGTAGAGCTGGGAGGAAGGAGGAGGAGGAGGAGGAAGAGTAGAGCTGGGAGGAGGAGGAGGAGGAAGAGTAGAGTTGGGAGGAACAGGAGGAGGAGGAGGAGGAGGAGGAGGAAGAGTAGAGCTGGGAGGAACAGGAGGAGGAGGAGGAGGAAGAGTAGAGCTGGGAGGAACAGGAGGAGGAGGAGGAAGAGTAGAGCTGGGAGGAACAGGAGGAGGAGGAGGAGGAGGTGTCTGCAGGAAAGTCTCCAGCTCGCCTGGAATGATTCCGGCTGACATGCCGCCCCCCCTTTTTTGTGCCCCCATCACAGCCCATGAAACAGGTTCATTACAAGAGTCCTGCCAGCTTATTTGATCCCAGACAGCCTGATTGGAAAAGGCCATCATAGAAACCAGGAATATACGCTAACGTCTGGCTCAGCTGCAAAGTCAAACAGATTTAACGTGACAAAATCACAGCGGGAGGATTTCCTCTACCTGCAGCAGATCACCAGGATATTCATTTTCATCGGGGATTACCCTCGTGCACGCGCAGCAGTCCACTGTTTGTGCAGTGGAATTATCCTGAATGTTCTCTCCTGACCTGCAGTGTCTCATCTCAGAGTCGATCTCCACCAGGATGAATCTCTCATTAAAACAGTAATAGAGAGATAAAATATCGAAAAAGCAAAATTCAGATGACAACTCCTTTAAAACACACAGCTATAGAACGTGTGTGTACAGTCACACGTGTGTGTTTGACACTGTTATTTCTTGTAGTTACATAAAAATATAAAATAGTTTTGCTCTTTGTGGGTCTTTATATTCATAATGGCAAATTAAAATGAACACCCGCTGCACCTTTGTGCTTAGCAGAAAGACCCTGAATCACTTCCCCTCCTGACAGTTGCATAAAAGCAGCTTTGTCTAAGTAAAACATCGCAGTGTGCAAGAGGCCCCGGTCCACTTGGCCTCTCCTCCGGCTCTCCAACGGTTCATCAAAGCCAGGATAAGGAAGGAACTCCGCTGTGGTTTGACGGCATCCTCATCTGGACGCCGCGTCGTTTCACAGCGGCTTTCTGATGTTGAAGGTCAGGCTTTGTTGACGCGTCTACCCCTGGTTTGGTGACGCAGTTCTCGGACCGGCCGGACAGACCACAGTCCCCGGATGAGTGTGCGACAGGCCGGAGGTGGGGACGGCTGAAGCGCCTGGGAACTTCATTCCAGGGGGATGACAGCTCTATAAATCAGGCGCTGATAAAACAGTCAAAAGTGACAATCTGTGGGCCGCAGCCAGCGCAGCGTCCATCCTGCTCAGATAAAGCCAGACAGGCCATCCATCAGTCAGGAGAGCTGGACCCAAACTCTCCCACCATTCAGTGACCAGTCGCTGCTGGAATGGGCCCAGCCTCCTGCTCTCAAGAGGTGCTGGTGGGAGGAACAAAGATGGCTGTGAGCCCTCCCTGGAGGACCCATGCGGAGAGATTAGGGAGAGTGCACGATGAGGTAGAGGTAGAGCCGCGTCTCTGGGTGAAAGGGTAGAGACGGAGGCTGATGGGGACACGGCATGTCTTTCAAGCCTAGAGGACCACCATGGCAGCACAGAACCTTCATACCATAATGAGAAAGCAATAAGCCATGGAAAACTGCTGATGTCACATATTACATTCCACACGTCAAGCCTGCACACGAGAAGACAAAGGCGGCTTCACAAGTACTGTAAAAGAGCAGAAATCCCACCTCCAAGTGCCTTTCAGGTTGAAGGGAAGGCTGCAGAATTTCAAAGAGAAGGGAGTACAGATAAAGAGATAAAATTTCAAACTACCGTGAAGGCAAGACATCAGTGGAAGATCCTCTTCAGGCCTTTCTGCTCCGTTCATCACACCAGTTGTCAGAGTCTCACTAGCAATCAGTCCATTTGTTGTCTCGGTGAGACTGGCACGACAGGATGGTATTTGCTGGAATTCAGTGGTTTTGGATAATCTTTAATCTTTACGTGAAGATGTGGCAGAAACACCAAGAATCAATCCCCTCAACGACAGGAACCAGTAACATCCTGGTAGAAAGGTTCTAGGACCCACTGGTGTTTCCTATAAAGCTGCACTTGTTGGCTGTGGAGTGAAGTTTCAACTGGCGGTGACCTCCCAGCGGCCTATTGTGTCCCTGCCTGACGTGTCCTTGGACGCCAGGTCATTGTTCAGGGCCAGCCTCTCTGAAGTCTCACCTTCAGAGGAGACTGGACTCATTGTGAGCCTGACACAATCACCTCAGAAACGGGGGACTTGTGCTCATTTGTGAGTGAAGTGCCAACAGGAGTGCAACATTAATGGAAGGAAAGTCTTCCAGTCTTCCCTCATCCTGCTTCAATCCAAATAAACCCTCACTTGTCATGTTTTTCTAACAAGCAACCTTTAATCAAGCCCTCAGAAGTGCTTTTAACTCGACAACAGCATGAGCGCGAAGGACACGCCAAGTAAAAAAAATGCAGTTCTCTCCTCAGCTGAAATTGCCGCGTCTCATCCGCTTCCCCGTCAAACACTTTAAACACTTGGTATTTACAACATAACACATCGGGAGGGTTGGATTGGCAAGTCTTCACACCGAACACGGCGACAGAATTACTGACAGGAAAGTTTGATTTGGCAACGGCTCAGCGGCGACATGTTAAGGGAAAAATGCCACTTGGAAACCTGCGCACGCAAGTCAGCGAGATCCAAATGGACAATCCATTAGATTCATGCAGAACATGGTGGAAAACATGACCTTATGGAAATGGAAAAGAGGTCACTGTCTGCCTCGGAATCCCTGCAAAAAAGTCATTAAGCATAAGTGAATTAAAAAAGCCCGAATCCACAAAGAAAACTCTGTTTCTCCTGTATGAAAAAGAAACATGTCACGCATGAGGCAGAATTCCCTCCTAACAAAGATCCATTTATGACCTGTCAACGCTCCTCCAGGGTGCAGGGTCCCGGGGGGCTGGAGCATCAGTGGGGTCCATCCTGGACAGGTTGCTGTTCAAGTCTGATCTATAAATATCAATTAGCTAGTTTGCACCTCAACATTACATCAAACACTGGAGTCGTCTTCATTTATCAGTTCATCCTGAGCTGTCTTGACTCCATCGTTGCTCCACGTGGAATGTATGTGTACGGCCACTGGGTCTGTTCTGACTCTTGGAAAGTTCACAGGGTCTCCTGGCAAGCGATGAGACTGCGTCTGTTCTTCCATCTGATTGTCCTCCTGTTGCCTGCCAGGGCAGCTACCTGCAGAAGAAAGGTTCTGTTGATATCAAAGGCGGGTTACCTGCCTCGGATCCAGCTGTCATCAGGTTTCCAGCCAATCTGGCCCGAGGGAACATCTGTCCCCCTCATTGAACTGACTCCAGCATCTCATCAAGGCCTTATTAAGAGATGAAGGTGATAAGAACGATGCCCCATCGCTCAGAGGAGGAAGAACATTAAAGGATGTGTCTGCAAACTACATTTACTCTCCGTTTGGTGCAGAAAAGGCCAAAACCTCCTGCATATTCCAGGCTGGGCCTCCAACTTTGAGGACTATTGTTACATTTTGTCAACATTCCAGCCTGTGGTGCACCATTTGTCCTGTCAGCCTCTCTATTCACACCCCCCCTACCGTTTCCAAGCATTGTCAACCTGATTCCACAGTGACTGGAGGATAAAGAACTCACACGACCCCTGTGAAGTCACATACCTGATGTTGCTTCCAGATAAAGAGTAATAGATTCCTCAAGAATTCATCCAGAAAATGTACACAAAGGAGCTACACACAAATTTGTTTTTGCTCTTTTTTAAATCATATTGTGAGTAGTGTGGGGATATTTTCACCCACTAGGTGGCACACTAGAGCTGTTTCAAAAGGTTATTAATATCCAGTGAATTTTATATAGATAATAAAGGAACACAAGTTGGTCTTTCAGCAGGTCAGACACATATATATGTATAGACAGATCTAAAGCATTTATCGAACTCTGTCGTGTTTATGTGGAATAAAAACTGGCCAAACTGCTCCAACGACAGTTGGAATTTCATCTGACCACATCCCACTCGTTATTATTCACCGTGCATACCAAGCATATTCCCTTGTTCAAAGAATTACACTGCCTACATCAACTTTTCATTAAATATACATAAATCCAACATGGTTTAATGAAGTGGACTACACTGAATCTGCCTTAAACTGCAGACTGATAAATACTCAATCTATATGTAAATACGAGGTACACTGGGAAAAAAATTCAAAAAGCAAGAAAAATGCATTAGCTGCTCTATTTGATCGAGCTGCAGGAGCTGAAGTTATGCTTTTTAATGGAATCTGAGGAGGGGAGTGGGTTAGAGCCGAGGCACGGAGGTGAGAGTATGAAAGCATTCACGGGCGCGCTGGCTATCAGAGAGGACTCTGGATAACAGAATGGAGCTGAAAGATTACTCACAGAGTGCAAATGGAAATACTGTGTTTGGAGGCCTCAGCAGCTTTTCTGCTTTTCACAATAACAGAAACAGAAAGTTAAAGTCACAAACTGTGTTTTTCTGTGCACCCAAACCTGAAACTAAAACCACGTTGGCCGTCCAGGCTGCAGACAGCAGTGGTAGCTCGACCACCGGGGCTCCGGCGACGTTCCAAAGTGCTGTTGTTTGTTTGATAATCAGCAAAGTGAAAAAGAAAGTCCCATGAAACTTCTAACGTGACCCCAAACCAGCAACCAGGATGGTTCTAACTTTGGGCCAGAGCAAGTTGTGCGTAAATGGTGTTATTTAGCGTGCAGCTCTGCCTGAATCATGTGACTTTCCCCACGCAGTGATTGCTGCCATATTATGGTCCACGCAGGGAGCCCAGTGAAGTGTTCTTAGATGTCTGTCAGCACCGGAGGCTCAGAACACTAATTTCAAGTCTGTGTTTTAACTGCTGGATGCTACCGAAGACAGAAACTTTAAAATCCATTCACCAAAAATGACACTGGCCTGGAAACGGCTTTAAATGCTGAACTACATCCTCTTTGTTTAAAGTTAAACTTCACATCTTTGGCTGTGGTGGTAAATGTAATGAAGACCAAAAGGGCTTTAGATGCCAACGAGATGATTTAATTGCTAGAAATGAGTTATTTTCACTTTGAACATGAATTCCAGAAGCGGTTTGGATCACTTTTTTCTTAATACATTCACACAAGTGCTTGATATAGCCATAAACCTGAATCATTTAAAAAAAAAAATTCCTTTTACTAGTCTGGTAAACTCTATAAAAACACCCTGATGATTTATTCAGATCTCACACAGGATGTGTCAAAAAAATTATTATAAGGGTGCACAAAGTAGGTGTGATGTGTTCGTGTGCTGCCAGTAAAGCGCAGGCTCGCAGGCAGTGCTGTGAGAGCGTGTGCAGGACTGTTTGTGGTTTCTGTGCATTAAATGTGGTCGGGCTTTAGAATTGAACTTGTAAATCAGGATGACCACAGCTCAGCTGTACGTGTTAACACTTGAATTAGTGCGAGCATTTGTGTGCTACATCCTGATCGAGGACACTGGGTTTTACAGCAGATTTACAAGCTTAGGGGTGTTTTCATTGGGTGAATAATGTCTGGAGGAATAGAACATAATTCAACTTATAGCTGTTCTTGCTATTTTGCCGACGAGTAGACATTCATTGACTTGTGAAAAATAAAGTGCTGTTGTGTCAGGTGCTAAATGCACAACACGTATTACATAATGATCTCACAGCTAATGGAGCGTAACTATATTAATTACATGTCACGCCTTCAGGTCTATGCCATGACCTCCTCACATAAATTCTAATGGCATATTTGTAACCTCTACCTAATCTCATGTGGTCGGTTCAGTGGTAAACCACACACACACTCTCCCATGACCCCTGGAATTCATCAGAAAACACCTACAGCACATCCGTCCACATGTTCCTCTAAATACTAGTGGACTGACATACAAAAGATGTCAGCAGCTGTTCATGAAACGCTGCGTCTAATAAATTGGATTAATTAGGCTGCTCCTGCTGTATCAGATCTTCTCTAAAACCAGACCCACGCAGCTGCAGGAAGACATTTACTGCAAAAAACCCTGCTAAACTGTGCACAGCAGTGCCATTCCTCTATGCAGTGGACGTGTTCAGTTATTCTAAGTGTTGTTAGGAATTAGACATACCTGCAAAGTAAGTTCGTGTATATGCAGAATATTAAGGAAATAAGTTTTCCACTCTCAATGACACCTACGGGATTCTGTCGCCATCTAGCGGCGACACCCGGAAGAGCATCGAGTTTCACACTTGAACTTAAAAATAAAACAAATTTATTAGCAATCACAGAGAAAGAATGCATGACATCTACTTGAGCCTTTGTCAGAATAAAAATGCCAACTTTTTATTTACAAAGTCTGCAATTGAATGTGAAATTGCTCAGCACATGCACATTACAAATTGCAAATAGTAGCTATATCATCATTATTATTATTGTTATTATTATTACTACACAGGTAACAAAGCTTTCCCGATATAATCACCCACGATACATATTTTTTAAACAACCCCTCTCTGCTGCTGTGGTCCCATCAATCGGCATGTAGGATTACAACAATCACCAATAGACAAAGCATAACAGTGAAGTGTGGGACAACCTTTAAGAAAAAGGCAGAAGCCAAGTCGGTCCACGCGTAGTATTATAGCAGTGACAATACCTCATTCTCATCCTGCAACACACATCGAAAAGCTATCGAGATACATTGATACATTGGCTGCACAAGAAGCAGATTTAAATTCATTGTCCTCTCGCTGAGAGAAAAGTTTGTCTCAAGCAATACATCACATTTCTTGGATTACTAAGGCTGAAACAAAAAGACACAGGGAGTCAGGCCAGATGTGGATGACGGCACGCAGCCGATACTCTAAAGAAAGGGACTTTTTGTTCTCCGTGCGCTCCCTTGTAATCGTTAACACAGTCGGTTCCAATCAAAAAAAAAAAAAACACGCCGTGTCAAGACGTTTCTTAAAAAATCGGTGTCATGACCTGAGACGCTGCAAGGCAAAGTGAGCCTACGTGTCAAACAGCATTCAGATTACCAGCACACTAAACATGTAACATCCCCTCGTTCACCGCGGGAGCCTGCACTCCAGGACGTCAGGCAACGCTCTCCATCATTAGTAAAAGTTTGGATTTTTCATTCGTTACAAACCATAAAATGAGATTGTTGAGGGTTGCTGTTAGGAGGAGGTGACGCTCGCGCCCTCTGTCTGACGAGCTTTAGAAATTGCTCTGGGCGGCAACGATCCGACAGGACCACTCAGCTCAAGGCACTTAAAACCAATTATCAGGCCATCTTAAGAGTGCGCCTCGGACGCATGAATAAAACCGATGCTCATGTGATTGGTTTCAATGATTGCGGCACAATTTATCAGGAGGTGAAGGCATTGATAGCGATGATCAGCGCTTGGCAAATAACCTAAATAGTTACATTCTGTGACACAACTGCCAGATGTTGAAGAGGCTCCACAGTTGCACTACAGAGCGACATCGTTAGGCTCGTGCAGTAGGATGCCGGCAGTGTGTGACGTGTACGGACAGATTGCGACCGTGATGAACATTCCACCCTCCAGCACAGGACAGATTCATTTGCTCAGACAGAAACAGCTGCTGGGGCGCTGCGGTAGTGCTGTACAGGGGCTACATATCTATGGTAGTGTAGTGGATGGTGCAGGTTGTGGCGGTAGTGAGCGGACAAAGTGAGTACACGGAGGCAGTGGAGGGATGGCTGTCAGGGACCCGTGACCATTGGGGGGGTGGGGTGGGGTGCTGAGGCCACAGCTGCAACTGGGGAGGCTTCACTTTCAGCTTCGCCTCGACTTTGAGTGCTGGATGAGCCACTGCAGTGTGATATCTGCACACAACAACACGTGATTCTGACAACAGCGGGCTGAGATTCTCCGGCTAAGTTCGTGACGTAGCGGGCGGCTTACCTATGTTATCCTTCTCCTTACAAGAGACAGAGTAGCAGCAGATCTCTCGGTCCTGAATGGCAGATAGATTCCTAGAAAAAGATCAGAGATTAGCTACTTGCAGTTATGTTTAAACCTCATTAAATGTGCCATATGTATTGATTTAGGAGCCCAACGTGGTCATCTGTCCAGGATTACTTCACGAATGGCTCATGAAATGAGATCATGGCTACGTCACTCCTTAGCCATAGCATGATTGAACACAAATGCAGTATTTGTCTTACATTTTTTCAATGAGTTGTTTCTCATCAAGTGCATTTGGTAGATCTCTTTTGTTGCCCAGTACTAGAACCTGACATGAGACGGGGGAAAAGAGAGCTGATTAATGTTCAGCACAGCATCGTAGCACCATTAGCAGACAGCGGGAGCTCTGAGCTGGAACGTTTCCCCTCATCACCTTTACCCGGTGGTGCTGAGTCACAGCAAAGAGAGGCCTGATCTTGGCTTCAATGTCACATCGGACACCGAAAACACAGTTTAATAACGCGGCTTCAAATGTCCGCACTCACTGACGGTGGCCCGGGAGACCGGCCTATATCGATCGCATCGTGGTGAAGGACCACCGAGTTTTTGCAGAAATATCTTACGGGAATTCCTTGTAGCTGCGGCTTTTCTAAAAGATTGTGGAGTTCATTTCTGGAGGCTTCGATCTTCTCCCTGTCTGCTGCATCCACCATGTAACTGCAACAAAGTGGGAGAGGTTAAGAACGACCGATGGAGCGTCTGTCAGTTCAAAACGGGAGCAGGTGCTTCGTGACATCACATTTACTCAGAATAAGGTGAGCGATTGGCCCACAGACTTACACGATAGCATTCACCCCTCGACAGTAGCGCTCCCACATGCTTCTGAACCGAGGCTGTCCACCTATGTCCCATATCTGAGGGCAGAGGTCACCATACGTTCATGAGCAAAACAGGCACTGGTCAGCCGAGACAGGGCAGAACTCCAATATTGAAAATGATGCTTCTACACATACCTTTATGGTCACATTGCCTTTTGTGACCTTTCGCATATTGAAACCAACCGTGGGAATCATGTCTTCACTGAAATGCCCCGACTGCAGGAGGAAAATGCAGAATAAAGACCAGTGAAGGTAAATAGCTCATGTCATTCTGGTTACCAACTCACAATAATAAACGGACTTTTACTAGACTGCATACATTTCGAACCAATTCTAGTACGGACCTAAATCCTCCTGTTAAATGACTCTTTTCCCTCTTGTGGCACAAAACAGACAATTTGGCAAACCAAGTTCCAATACACAAACTTTAAAAGTGATTCTGTAGGGATTTTTATTCTGAAGCAACAAACCCAGCAACCTTGACCTGCCAAACAGGCTTGTTCATCTATAATCACCTGACATAAAAACCAACTTTACTAGAAGCTCATAGCTATAATCCCTACCCCCTGAGGAGGGATTCTGAACTTTCCAAATCAGGGCTGTGGCCATCCAAACCAGTCAGGCATGGCAACAAAACCACCAAGGACAAGAAATCGAGCAGGTTTTAATTCTGTCAGCAACAACAAGTCCCACCGGAGAAGCTGACGTGGCTGAAATCCCAAAGTCCTCCGATTAATCCAGAATAGATCACCCGGTGTAAAGTCGGGCACCTATTCCAGCTGTCTGACCGCCTTTCTGTCCCAGGCCTCGTCCCTTCAGAGTGCCAGCAGATCTACTGCGTAGCTGCTGGAGATGTTGTCACAGCTGGCCGGTGTTGACAGCACATCCCGGGTGTTGACACACCGGCAGGCATAGCTAACCTGCCAACCGAACCCGCTCACATGACCGCTTTCATAAGCGCGACAAGGACTTCACCATCCAACTGAAAACAACGGGGATTCTTCTTTTTTTGAATTAGCAATCGATGGATTATTTGTTCAATGCAAATTCATCATAAACTCAAAGTAGCCCTTTATCAAAGCCTCCCCGGGATATGAGAGCGGGCCCGCACTGAGCTAGCCTTACTCACCGCTATCACATTAACGAATGTAGTTTTCCCGGAGTATTGAAGTCCCACCAATGTAAGTTCCATCTCCTCTTTCCAAAAGAGGGACCTGAACCAGTCCAAAAGCCGGTTTATGAGCGCCAGCATCTTGGTTGACACAGAGGTCTCAGTCGTTTTAGACGCTTGTATGTTGGCTGGGGTTAGCAACTCCAACAGGAAGTAGCTAGCTGCTTTGTCATGTCATGTGACTCACTGGTGATTGTTACTGCGCATGCGTACGTTCGCAGAAACGCTTGAGTGCACGAGGAAACAAAATTCCAGTGTGTACCTTTACCTACAGATCCCTGATAGAGGTAAATGCACGATTATTTTAACTCTAGAAAAGATCAACTATTAAATGAGGATAACTTAAACGTTCTCATGTATCTGGTAATATCCCATGTTTTCTAATGCAGCCGCTAAATATCGAATATAATATATTTTATCACTCCAATAAAAAATACCATGAACTCTATGTGGCACACATTACTCTATAATATTATAAAAATATATACTGAATGTAAAACTAAATAAAGTGAATTAAAACGCCTAACTGTAACATGGAGAACTACTCCTGAAGGTGCAATGACACATGTGTCCACCCGATGGTGCTGTTTTGCTGTCAACGCATCTCATAATCGTGAACTGTTCCATAACACTTCATTACAAACTGACAAACAAAGATGCTTATGGAAAACACCTAACCATTGTTGGAAATTGTGGTAACATCACTTCAACAATGCGGTGCTTTAAAAAAGTCCCCTGTGATGTGGAACATGTCAAACAGTGTTTTGTTCAACAGGAGTAAGCAGCAGTCAGAATGATTTGATATTTTTAGAATACCTCAGATAAGCTTACATTTTTCACCAACAGCTTTTTTTTACAGATTCAGCCAAGTCTTGAGTTGAACAGAGCAGGCAATTAAAGTAGCTGTAAATTAAAGTTCAGTTTATATGACAGCTGAATACAGTAAAAGAAATAGGCATCCACAGGCCAACAACATTTTAGGAATTTAAACTTATTTTCTTTCAGTAAGTTACAACATTAGTCGTCATTACAAGGTAATTAAGACTGCAATGAAATACTGATGACAAAATTAGCAGGAATGCTTGTTTGAGGCACCAAGGCAGCTCCCGCGTACCATCCTTACGCCATGTTCAGGTCGGTCGGCAGCCCTTCAAAGAGAAGAGGAGTTGTTAGAAGGAGTGACTCTCTGATTCTGAAGACAAAATAACGAATACAAGTTGAGATATGCATGTAATTACCTGAGGTCTGACGAGTGTGTTGTACTTCTCTGGAGACGCTGCACTCATTATCGTTGTATAAACAGTAATTCTGGGGATCATTAACAGAATGGAAATGCTATAACATGTTACAGAAGTTACCATAAAACTACAAAGTAAAGATACACATTTGAACATAATTCTTTAGGAATATAGGCCAAATCCCTCTCGGCAACTATTGATTTTCCATATGCTTCTTGCTATCTGCTTAGGTATGATTTAAGACAAAGGACTATTGACACTAATGCTGAGGTTGGCCAGAGAGAACAGAAACTGGAACGCACACTGTTGCCTCAACTCAACAGTCATGTGATTTCCTCTAACCAACAAAACAGCATAAAGCAGGTTCTGCTTACCCATTACATACTGGGAACAGCGACAAAACCTGTAGGGAAGAAGGCGTGTTACAGATGTTTTGCTCACATTTGCAGTGTGTCCTAGCAATGATTAGCTGTTTCACATGTTAGCACATTTGGCTATCCTGTCACCTGTTCAACCTGATCACGACCCAGTCAGAACTGACAACAGCACAGACCAAGAGTTATCTGCGGGGTGTCAATGTTGTCAGTGCTATCTTTCCATTAATGGGTCCATGATATCACGATGCTAAAGAGTTTCCTGATAAATGGGCTGTGTTTTCAGACGGAGACATGCATGAATTCATAGTTATAAAGATCAGAAAAACTGGGGAAAAGAGCGGCAAAATTAGAAACACAGTGGAAGCACGTCCATACACATATTTGCTTCGTACTTGCCTGGTAAAGTGTCTCCATATTGATGCCATCCTGGCCGGTAGCATTTAGCGCCACGGTGGCCGCTTCCCTGTTAATCCAACACACAACAGGAGCATAACGAGGGAACGACTAACGAGGGAACAACTGCACTATCGTGGCAGGACTCACCTGCGATGATCTCGAGCTGGTGGAGGCAGCCAGTGGTCAAAGTTGGTCTCCACTCTGAACCATCTTATCAGAGGAAAAACCTTTAAATGCTAACTGAATAACACTGTTCAACCGATAGTGTTTTTTTGGTTTTTTTTTCCTCCACTTACTCGCCACTCACGGGCTCGAGTGGCCAGATATCAACGGGCCCATTGCGGTCTCTGGTAATTACAACCCCTTCTCCAGCTCGCACGCCTCCCACGATGTAATACACTCCGGTGATGATGGGAATTTTGGAGAGACGCAACACGGCGTCCTGAAAGTCCTGCGCTTCCTCCAGCGTCTGCACAGGTTACGCCCAGAGGTCAGGCTCTTCTCTCATGTGTTATAACAGCTTTATTACACCGCTCTGCTGCGGCACACTCACCTCCCTCAACAACCAGCTGACTGGTGATCTCCGCAGCAGCAGCGCAGACACCACGTTCTTCCACCAGTTCCACCAGTGTTCGCTACCTGAATCAGAGACAGACAGGTGGACGTCAAAGAATTAAAGCTAGCAGCATCTTTTTGCTAAATAATGTGATTTTACCTCGCTGGTCCCCGGAGACAGTGAACTTATCGGGACTCTGTGCTGTCCATAAACCAACGTAGCCGGCAAATGAGGTTCCCTGGTAGACCACCTACCCAAAAACATGCACAGGCTGCATCTTTAGTCCAATTATTTAGCTTTTTTTTCATCTTAACTGACATGAACACACATTGTACCTTTCCATCCTTAAGGAAAACTGCGTTGAGAGTCATATTCCTCAGTACGGGATGGGGATAATCGAGGTTCCTGCCGTGATACACGCTGCCATTTTTGTCCTGAGCAACGATGCTAGTGCAGAATCTGAGAATCCATAGAGCCTGTTCCAGTTATATGTTTTCACTGCACATCACGGCAAAATTAGTGGTGACACATACGCAGATATTTCATAGGCAAAGTTGAGAATGATGACGTCGGAGAGGCTGTCCCCAAAGTGTGAAGCCAGGCCACGGATCTCCCCGGCATAAGGCTGCGGAATGTACTTCTCCAAAGCCAGCACGACCGGTTTAATGGCGTGGTGCACCCATTTAGGGACTGTGGAGCTGAGCAAAAAACAGGTTTGAATGCAATCACAGTTAGAGGCACAGCTGGAAGATGAGCAAATAGTCCCAGCGCTCACTGGTTTACCTGGTTGACACAACCTGCTAGTTTTGATTGAGGATTCATCCGTCATGTGTTAAAGGGTAATACAATCTATTTTCTTTCTCACGCTGAGCCATCGCACTTTTGCTTCAGTTGTCTTTTTCTGCACCGTTTATAACCAGAGATAACTTTTAAAATCGCTGACAGCATGAAAATGCCACGAGTGCAATCCCAGCGGTAATTACGTTGTTATTACATTTAACAGTGTAAAGTCTTGTGAAAGTCTGCTGTGATAAACTTACTCAATAATCTCCGCGGCGGCTTTCTTGAGGTATTCCACGTCAAATGCTTTGATGAGAGGATCCCAGCGCACTTCGGGATCTTCATCCAGGCTGATGTTGAGTGTCGGCGGAGCGAACTCGGCCCGCAACGACAGAACGAGTCCGAGCAGCAGCACCGCATCCCGCAGCACCGCATCCCGCAGCATCGTGTCCGGTGTCCGGTGTCCCGCGTCTGCGACCACCGCAGCCTGTCACGGACGCGGACTACGGACGGGTTGAAAGCCACCAGGGCGAAGCGGAACGGAATAGCGAGCTTCCGCTCTGGACCTTTCACAATAAAAGCTGGCAGGAACTAAAAAAGTAGTAGCGACAGCGGCATAATGACCTTGGTCATGTAATTTGTTATAAATAAGTTTACCGCTTTCAATGAATGCCTGTTTTGTTCCTTATTGGGTCTCATAGTCCAGAAAAAGAACGTTGATATTTTTCTGTCACATTTCTGTGGTTTATGAATGTCGAGTTTCATGTGACTTTTTTTTTTTTTTGCTAAATATTTCACACAGTTGTCTCTCCTCTGTGCAGGAACTATCAATTTTCCACAGAAAATCACATCCCTATTCGGCTCAATACACACTTCTCTTCTGTTCAGCAGAAAGGGGAAGGAGGCCAAAGCAAACAAAAATAAGCTATTGAACTTATGACTTAATTTAAATGCTTCTGTCCAGGTGTCATGAGCAATTTCCATAGCAGAGACAACTATTTCCTGCTGTTATTAAAATATTTCTTGACAGACATACTGGCAGACACAGCAGATCCTCGTGTGTGCGTGTGTGTGTGTGTGTGTGTGTGTTGGGGGATAACAGGAAAGATTTAATTGTTTGTTTCACACACTCGCCGCTAGAGGTCTCTGCGTGCGTCCAGGATGTGGTACGCGCGGTGTCCACGAGATGGCGGTGTTGCTTCGTTTTCAAGCCTCGTCAGTCGTCAGATGTTAGATTTCGCAGCACAACCTTCATTAGTTTTCCCACTGCTCCGAAAATCAAATCACACTGATGAGTTTAAAGGAAAATAAAACAATTTCAGATTTTTACTGGGAGGCGAGGAGGACGAGGGGCATGTGACTTTTCAGAGTCAATGCAACCAGTTACCAGCCCCAAAGCAAAACAACATGGTGGGAAACCATTTCTTCTATTACACAAAATGTAAAATTTAAGAAAAGGGAATGAATAAGCGAAATATAACATTATTTAAAGCACTGATGGCACCCACTGAAGACATTTTCAAGTTGTCAGTTGTATTTTCTGCATCGAATCGGCGCAATTTCACAATTGCAACGGCAACTCCCAAACAGTACATAAACTATACAACCGTGTTTAGAGAAATGACTGGAGCAGAGGCAAAATTTGATCATTTTATGAAGAACAGATAGTCATTATGTCTACTTTCTTATATATTTTGTGGAGTGAGATCCTATTTCTATCATATTGCTTCTAAATATGAGTAAAAGTTTCACAAAGATCCTCCTTCAGAGATCAGATATGTTTCTGAATTTCAAATATCTTAGGCTATTGATTTACACTGGATCTGCAGCTTTATGGGTTATGTAAGTCTTATGTAAGTATGGGTTGCTATGAGGAGCTGTCAGGTTGGCTGTCGACAGCACGTTTAAGCCAACAGGCAGTAAAGCAGCTTCAACGGTGGAGAAAAAAAGCTTTATTAATATTTTAATATATATCAATAATACTTTATGTACAAAATATGTACAGCAAATACACTTTTGTTACATTTCAAAATAAAAACCCCAAGTACCTTTTCCTATACAAAACTATTAATTTTTTGTTTGAACTTTACATTCACTCTCTGCCACTGACACAGCGTTTAAAGCGGAAATACAGTTGAAAACCGGCAACAGTGTCTGTGTTACATGATTAAAGGCAACGGTAGGAGGAGCTAAGGTCAGGCCTTAACGGGGAATTTCTGGGAAAGACGCAGATCCATCGAGCAAAACGCTGTAAGCTGTACACGGCCTCAAACCGGCAGTCGGCAGGTGACGTCTAAACCCAAACTTTCTATGTTTAGGAGCTACGTATCAAAAATAATAAAGCAAAAATAGACATGAACAAGTAGCGCCGACGAAACTCGTCATAGGAAATGACTGCACGGAAACTCGATGCACAAAGTAAATTCAAACGCGCGCACGGTCACATGAATCCGACGGACACGGATGACACACCTGGTACAGCGGCAACGCCCTGAATTCTTTGAACGCACGTGTTCAGTTTACGTAATGTCTCGATCGAAGATATCGAGAGGGACATTTTTCTGTATCGTTCGAGGACTGATAACAGTTAAAGGAGCGACAAAAACCAAAGGTAGATCCCCCATCTACAGATCTACAGCAGGTCGTAAGACAAGCAGCATCTACAAGGACCATTTTAAATACCTACATTCATTGCAAACTGGGGTGTGTGTGTCTGTATGTGTGTGTGTGTGTGTGTGCAAACAGGTTATTCGGGGGGGAGGGATTTATCTGTACCTTACATTTTAGATTTACCTCTGACATTCAATACTGAGGGTGGTGAAGATGAGCCCTTGCCAAAAATAAAACATCTTAGCACATCTGCCATCTTAAACACTTCACAGTGCCCCGGAGCCACGCAGAAGGAGCTCTGGGCTTCACACAAAAACAGGTTTTGGTGGCCATTTCGCTCTCTTTTCTGGGATCAGTGTTTCAAAAGGAGGCTCGAGGAGGTACCAGTTTAGGCTGGGACACTCGCTGAGTCCCGTCAACAAACGAACCCTCCGGCTGCTCAGTCTCTCGTTTCCAAATTTAAAGGTGCAATCTGTTTTAAAGCTTTGTGAAGAGCAGGCGAGTCCAAGGAGTTCTGGTTGGTAACCGGAGACCCTGCCCTCGGGGACATCACCAGAGATGGCGGGAGGGCCTCTGGGGACAAGCACGCGCCTGAGGTATTCATGCCCGGGTACAGGATGGGCATGCCACCGGAATACCAGTACTTTTCCAGCATGGGCAGATAGGCCGCAACTGGTGCTGTTGCTGGAGGGAGTAAGTAGAAGGGGAAACAAAACTGGGTCTGGCTGGGGGAGAAGCTCATGTAGCTGCCGTCTCCGGCCATGTGGCCAGGAAGGATCTCCTCTCCTGGTGATTCAGACCTTGATTTCTTGGCCTGGGGTTCGTCCCCCTCCTGCTTGATACCGCCGGCCGTCCTTTCGGGCGCCGCATGTTTGCACAGCTCCCCTTCCTTCGCATGTCGTTGAGTCCACTGAGCTTTGGGGTCACGCTTGTCGTGCTCTCCCCCGTAGCCGCTGTCAGTGTCTGTGTCGCTGCCGCTCTGCTCCCCGATCCCATGCGCATTAGTCCTCTGGATCACAGGAACGCAGTTCTTAGCGGGGGCCTGGGTCACCTTGTGCGGCTGCATGCCGGGCTTCTTCGGCTTCTCTGGAGCCCGGGCGACCGACTCCTCCGGGCGCAGCTCGTTTCGCTGCTGCAGGACCTCCGCTGCCACTTTCTGGATGTGGCTGATGACCTGGGAGGGGGTCAGGTCCCTGCTGCTTTCTTGGCTGGCCACATATTCCAGGACCTCTTTAGCGCACAGGTGGAAGCCGGAGCGGAACATCTCCTTGCTGTTCTCCGCACTGTCGCCTCCGTGATCACCTGATCCAAGAGATCAGCACATTTAGCTTAAATAAACGCGTAAAAGTGGCTCCGAGCGTCACATCAACAATGATATTTGAGGAGACTTACTGATTTGCAAGTCCTGCTGGAGTGCGGTGATCTTCTTCTGCTGCTGCTCCAGCAGGGTGCTCAGGGCTTTCACGTGCTTCAGAGTGAGTTCCAGCACCACAGCTTTCTCCAAATGCCCCAGCGTCTAAAACAGGAAGACCTTCGATAAGCATGTTGATCTTTCTTATGTAACACATTCTGCAAATGAGGACAAGCCTCGGGAAGTCATGCAATCCGCACACATGCACGGACAATCTGTGAAACCTTTACACACTTTAAACGGGGGAAAATCGATTTACTTTGTCAATTTAGAAGGAAAAAAAGCTGGAACACGTGTTTGTATTTATCATCTAGTCGGAGTACTAAACTTTTGCGCGCTGCACGTCTCATATTCGGACTGTGGTGTAGAAATAATTACCGTAAGTTTCAGATGTTCTGGCAGCAGATCCTTCAGCTGGGCGATGCACTCGTTTATTCGGTCACGTCGCTTCTTTTCGATCAGACGGTGTGGCAACTTGGAGGTCTCCTGAGCCAAAAATAAAGAGCCTCGGTGAGGTCCTGGCTGCGCAATCCCGATCAATAAATGACGACAAACGTGTGAAAGGCGGTTATAATTTACCTTGCTGTCGTCCCCGCGCTTCATGGCCCTCCTGGGCTTGTACACATACATGGGAAAATCCATTCTGAGGGGACAAAATATGAACTTGTTATTTTGGAGCAGGTTCGAGTTTCAAAAAACCAAAAAAGAAAACAAACTAAAACAAAAAAACTAACCTTTGCATATCTGCCATGTCCACCGGTGCGTATTTAGGCACACAGGGAGGCGGTTGCGCGCTAGTAATCCTCTCCATGTCGCCGACAAAAAAACCTTCAAAGTGTTGTTAAAATATTCCAAAAACGTTTATCTGCAGTGGCGATTCGGGGGTAAAGTTGCTGGCGTGCGTATCCAGTGTGCGTTGTCCGGACTGGCTCGGGTATCGAGCGCGCTCCACGCCCGCTGAGTGTGAGGACTCTGGGTGGGTTTGTGCGTCCGACCAGCCTACGTGTTAAATACACCCTGTGACTGCAGGCACGTCTCTCCGGGACAGACTCAGACTCGACGCCGTCACATGAGCCTCACGTGTTGGACGGCGCTTTCAACTCCTCACCCTCCCCATGCAGGCGGGCGGGCACACACGCAGGCACGCACGCACGCACGCACACTCACACCTCCCCTCCCCCTCGTGCTGCTGGAGTACAGCCCACGTCTGTAGTAACCTCCATTGGGGCCGTGTCCCGTGTACCGCCACGCTTTTGTTTACAAAGACCAAAAGTGGAGCAACGGCTCGCGCACTGGGGGGTAGAAATTTACTGGATTAAGATGAAATAAAATCATACACTTTAAATAGGACGACGACCACTTTACTGTTATCCGCGCGATGTCATCAATATGGGAAACTTAACATATGCCAGGTGTATGGCGAGACCAATAATTCTAACTCCAACGGTAATAACAGTAATAACAACAGTATTAATAACGCGCTTATCTCCGTGACTTTGAGCAGCTCTAATCCTGCCCCGTCTCGTTGTGTCACGTGCAGATAAGGACGGCGTGTAATTACACGGTTCGGCACGTGCACCTGCGGCGCGCTGACACCGTCCGTGGCGGAACGTTCTGTTTGCTCCGCTTTGATCTCTAAGCCAGTTTGTACCCGGCGGCCGGTCACGTTGAGCTCCTCATGGCCGCGAGACAAGCGACGAGCGGCGTGACGTGACGCACGAAGTCGGCCCGAGAAAGCCCGACTGGCCGCTCGGTTCCACCCGGCGATGTCCCGCAGTGGCGAGGAGCAGGAAGGCTGTCGGAATAGGTACTAACCGACCAACTAACTAAACAACTAACGCTCAATTCAAGGAGTCTGCACCAGCCGACCAAAACACACACACAGCACATAAAAAGGGCTAATAAAGCTACATTTGCATGTATGAATGAATGGGAAATATAGGAATTCTGAATCTAGAGGAGACTTTAGATTTTAATCTCAATTTCTAATGTTCTATTTGATCTATATCTAGTATCTACTTGTCTACATGCAACTGAACTAGTTTGAACAATATTGCAATGATGTGGTTAAAACCTTGACACTATCTTGTTTATTAAGATCTAAATATCTAAAGGTGGTGCCAGTTTTTGGTAACAAGGCATGTCAGATTGCATATGTTACTTTTTGTCACCATTACTTCGTATATTAATATTTAAAATATTCTGCAGTCACCGATTTGCGTTGTTTTAATTCAGTTGCTTTAAACTATCAGGTAGATTGAAGGTCACATTCTATAAGGTCAAGTAGATTATTATGTAATTTTTAGGTTTTACTGTAATTACACTCCAATAATCAAATAACACAAATCAGTTACACCAACTTTAATAAATAATTCTATCATTTATTCAATTATTATACAAATTGACAGTACTTAATTTTTACTTAATCGCAACATTCATGATAACATGAATTCCTCCTTGTAAAAATGCAAAGAAAAGCTACAAACATTTGGAACACACAGAAATCTGACTTTAAAAACAAGGAGTTTAAGTTAATGTTTATTACAGTTAAAGTTCCACAACTCCTGAGCAGCTGTAAGAGCATAAATGATCCTAAACAAATAAATTACAGAGTATAAATGACATTTCAGATATTTTAAATCTAAATTTACTGAAATTAAATGACCTACAAATATGAGAATTGGTTTGAGAGACAAAAGAAATCTATATTATTTACAGTATTGCTGACATAATATACTCTCTATGCACATTATCAATAAAGAAAAGAAATACTTTTAGCAAGGCCATCTTATAGAGTATTTCTGTATTTATTTAAGTTACTAATCCCTAGTTCATCCTGTAGCAATAAAGTACAAAAAAAAGGGAACATTGGCCAAACACTTTTTAAAATAAGTAACAGCTGATCTTAAATGTACAAACCAGAGGTTTCATATTTAAGTCAATATATTGCACAAGGTACAAATATAAGACATGTAACAATACGTCACAAATAAATTACAGAACAAAATGAATAACATTAACACAAAACACTGAAAAAGACATGGATGGTCCTCCCGCTCAGCCGGCTGCAATAATCGAGTCCCCCCCCCCCAAAGGCCATTTGATGAGAAACTCCAGTTTATTCTACCTAGAAACCGTTTGGCACCAGCTTGAAGCAGACCGAGCAGAAGTTACCGAGTAACACGTGCGCGGGCAGAGCTACACTTGGCCTCATGTTTAGCTATGTTACAGTGCGTCCCTACTGTTGCACAGGATGGTGCAGCGTCGCCGCCGTCACCTCGACGCCAGCTCAGCCTTACGCGGGCTGCTGCGGGTTGATGTTCATGTGCTGAGGGTGCCCCAGCAGGCCGATGCGCTGTTTCTGCTTCCTCTGTTCTGTCATCTGATAAGAAAAAACACACACAAAAGGCTGACTCGTCCCATATGTACGGTTCAGGTCCTCTCCCACTGACCGGGATACAGAAGTTCGGGGGCCTGGCAGCCGATAGTCCTCATCGATCCACCCACCAAAGCGTGTAAGAGAAGCTACAGCGAAGGTACAGCTTCAAATCTATCTACTGACGAAAGCAGCAGAATAAAAACTACTAATAACGAAACTCGGCCCCGTGAAATTTCAGAGATCAAGCAAAGCAAGTGAGTCATAACGTAGGTTTGAACCTTCATACTGGTGGGACAGAAGAATGGGGTTTGTTGAGAATTAGCTTTAAGCGACACAAGAAAGGAATTTGCAGCACGGCGATACCAAAGCGAGACAATGCAGTGGTCTTGTAATGAGTGTTCCCAGAAATATGGCTCATTTGGAGGTCTTTTGGGGACCAAAAGTCGCTCAATCGGGGGGGCTATTCCGATGTTTTACTTGTTTTTATAGTTATGATGTAATTTCAAAACACGGCTAGTCTTGTTTTCCCATTTTAGCTCCACTCGGATGAATGAAGGAAATGAAATACAGGAGTGACCTTTTACAAAAAACGGCCTCAGCAGATGGTTCCGTGGCTGATGGCACCGTGCCCTGCAGGACTTTCAGCAACAAACCCATCATTTCCCTCCTGTCTGGGTCAAAACGTCTCACTTGCATTCACTTCCTCATAGATAGTTCTCATTTCGAGGGTAAAGCCATTTTTTTACAATGTGGTTTACTAGAAACCAGTGATTGTAGAAGTTGTGCAATTTAAGCCTTATTTTCTTCTGGCCCTTTATCAGCAGAATTGAAGTAATGAGTGAAATCTTACATGACTGGAGGCCTCGTGCAGCCTTCAATGCTATTTTACTCATTCATCGCAGAGGAAAAAAACACAATGTTGTTCGAAATTTCTTTTTGGCTTTCTGGAGTAATTAGTGGCACATTAAAAAATGTAAGACGGATAAGAAACTGTTGCTCGGTGACGAACAAAATCAGGCCGCATCTCTCACTGGGGACTATGACTCATCGGCTTTTGCATTTAGCAAGTTCTGCATCTAAAGGTCAACAAACAGCAAAACAAGCAAACCTCAAGCGACTTGTGCCGTCAACATTCTCTATAACACGCCCGTCAAGACTGTGTGACAACTCTGCCAGAGGTGCATTTCAATTGGCCCCACCTGTTCCTTCAGCTCGGTCAGCTGGCCCGACAGGTTGGACACCAGTTTCATGGTGGACTCCAGCTTCTCCTGCAGGCTCCTGATCTCGTTCTGCTCCCCGTCTGCGTCACTGCTGACCAACGACATGGCCCGCATCCGTGGGAACCAGTCCAGGTTGTGCTCCTGAAAGCACAAAGTATGACACGGGTGCAGCACGTTGTCGCCACCGAAACACCTGCTTTTTGTCAGCGAAGCTGCTTGTCGTTACGAGGTCGAATTTAGGCCGTTTCCCACCATCAGCTCTTCTTTTGCATCTTCCACGAGGCTCTGTGATTTTGTAAAAATCAAACCAAGCCATTCAGGGATTTTGTTAGAATCACACGTTCCCCCGTTGGTTTTCCAGTATCTTCTCTGGACACACCTCACAGGATGAAACCGACAAAGAGGCTAGGCGTCAGCGTTTCTCACCAATCCTTTCTGCCACATCTGAGGCCAAGGTAAACAAGTCTTTAATTTTCCTGGGAGCCACAACTGACACTCCCGTGAACAAACTGCTCAG
Organism: Takifugu flavidus; assembly: GCF_003711565.1. NCBI lineage: Eukaryota > Metazoa > Chordata > Actinopteri > Tetraodontiformes > Tetraodontidae > Takifugu > Takifugu flavidus. Next base: position 2,306,111 of record NC_079523.1, on the reverse strand, counting down.
CCAGGTGGAACATTTAAATCACCTACCAGGTTCTGACTGGCATCCATCGCGTACTAATGTGTGGATTTAATCAGCTATTTCACAACAGTGACTGAACCGTTTGCCAAGTAACAGTAAGAATCTGTCATCTGGCAGGAAATATTCTCATCACTGTGAGTCACGTTTATGGTCTGAAGGTTTCACATGGAATCGACTGACTTCAACATTTATTGACGTTCGTTGTTATTATTTGCTCCTGTACACCAACAAAGTAAGCCCAGCGCCTATTATTATACTCCAACCACCATGGAATTGCTGCTGGGGGACATAAATTTGGCACTGTATCAAAATTTCTGTATTTTGCAAGATTGAATTTTTTTGACATGTAGAATTTAGGTAACGATTACATATTATTACATATTACATAGAATACACATTACTATAGCTAAAGATTAGTTGTGTTTATCTTATATATTTTATTTGGATTGGATTATTTCTTGACTGCTGCAAAAATAACCAAAAAAAAAAAAAGATAAAATACATTTCAGACAAAAATGACCCGATACTTTGATGGTTCCTTTGTTAGTTTTGATTTAATTTCATTTTGTTTAGTGATGAAGATTTGCGATTCTGATTTGTGTCTGTGTTTATGGCTGCGGAAAAGCTGGTGTCTGGAGCATTTATGCATCGTCTACTCAGCAGTTTGTGGTCGGGCTGAATCAGGCACTGATTGAGCTGCTGTTTAAAGTCCTGTTGATGGTCTTGAATGTTCTCTCAACACTGTGGTGGCAGTTTTACTAAAAGACAATCAACTACTGAACTGAATTGAGCCATGATTGTGGTGAAAAACTATGATAATATTTACTTTGTCTTTGGAGAAAGTGAAGTTTTTCGGCATTCGGAGGTCACAGTTACTATCAGCGCTCGGAGCTCGTGTAGATTTAGAAAAACGAGGCCGCTGCTTGGTCAGTACGTTATCACTATTGCACGTGTAGAAAAAAAAATACTGAAGTTGTGGGGGAATGTTACACCAGCCCTTGAAGCTCTCGTCTGTAACAGGTTGAGTTTTGCAGCGACATGAAAGCCAGCAGCGATGTCAGGGTCCGCCGTGTATGACATTCTTTCACACTTCCATCTCCTCCACCACTTAACAACCACATGCCATTGTTATTGTGCACGAAGCAAACCTGCTCCCAAAGGTGTCAAAGTCATGTCACGGCAGTGTTAAAAGAAACACCCACCCAACACAGCCCCGGCAAAGTCATGTGCCCTCTGTCAGCACGTCCGCTCCCTCCGACACCGGTGGCTAACGTATTGTTACGAAGAAGTGGTCTAAGAAAGTCCCCAGATTGTATTGGTAGACTTGGAAATGTAGCAGCAAGGGAGGCATCTGTGAAAACCACAAACCAAGCTTGGGTTGGACAGCAACACAAGGGGAATCACACAAGAGTAAGATAATAAGCGCGCGCACTCATTGTGAAAGGAGGAGAGGACTGCTGTGAGCAAGTTCCACTTCCTGAAAGCAGAGAGGCAGGCACGCGTGTGTTTGGTTGACGACAATGACTTTCCATCCCGTGTTTACAAATGAAAGCGCTTCCAGTAAACTGAGAAGTGGAGCCATGAGTTTGAGACTCGGCATCACGCCGGTTCATTGGAAATGACGGAAGTGCTGTTTATTTTAATGATGGAACCAGCTGTGAAACAGGATGCTTTGTGGCCAAAACGGCAACACAGCATGTAGCACTCACACTACATACCACCGGATGGGCTGGTGGCCCACTCAGTCAGATTTAAAGAGGGCAAATGCCAAAGAAATACACCACTTTAACCAAAGAAGTGTGGTTCTGTGACACCAACTGAACCCTCTGCCATTGACGTCAGTCCGAGTCATTATCAGACCAACCTCACGTCTACACCTCCTTCTGCCTCACGTTGCTTCCACGGTAATGAGCATCAAACACACACAAGTGTGGCCGAGATAGAAAAAGGGACGATAAGAGTGATTATGACGATGAGATTACCAACTGTCAGATACATCTGCATTCATGGGAATGAAATCCACTCACATCTTCCGAGTGAATGTATGTGTTTTTTTTAAACGCTGATTAAAAATTAAAATGGGATATCAGCCATTTGAGCTTTATATATCATGCAAGAAGCATCGTCATTAGGTCGGTCAGCCATCTTCTGTTTCCTAACCGGGGTCAAGCGGTATGCTGGAGCAGCTCCCAGTGGTAACTGGGCGAGAGGCAGATCACGGTCCAGTTCCTTTATATCCCCATTAATTACATTTCTTAATTACAAATTTCAGTGCAATTTTTAAGTGGCGGAGAAGCTGGAACAGGACGCGCACATTTGCTCCTAATATCTAGTAACTTTAACTCTTTTATTGATTCAAGATTCAAGAGTACTTTATTGATCCCTTTAGGGGGTGTCCATCAGGGAAATTAGCATCTCCAAAAAAACGTACAGCACTGTACAAAATTACCCACCACCATTACACACCATTAAACCTATTAAAGACACACATCCCAAAGCACCCATCTACAGACTGGGATTTAAAATATATAAAGCACTATTCAATCATGCTTCTCTAGAATTTATCTAGGAGAAAAATGTTTTATTCAATGAAAAACTGGCATGTGGAGCTCAGAGCTAATGTTAACGATCACCGGGTCAGCTGATTGGTCGTTCGCACCATGAGTGCCTCCTCTGCACCGTCTGCCCCTTCAGCCTTGTGCAAACTCATTTCTGGCTCGCTGGTGTGCAAGGTTAATGAGGGGGAGGATGGAAGGGGGAGGTCAATCCCAAATCAGGTGGTTTTTCACAAGACCGCTTCTAACAGATCAGGCCACAAAGACAAATAAGTGGGTAAAGCATTTTCTTGTGAAGAAAAAAAAAAAAAAAACTGTCAGAAACTGACATCAACACAAGTGCGTCAGAGAAAGGAACACTAGAAGAAGGGGCTTTCCTTTGGAAGTTTAAAAAGCTCTCTAATTGCTCAGAGGTTATGAGCATGATGCAAGAATGAGGGAAAAAAAAGTTTTGTTTCCCTTTTATTGGGGTTGCTTTTGGCGTCTATAAGCATCTGCGTGTGAGTTTTTATGTGATAAAAAGGAGGAATAGCCACACTTCTGCTCAAAAGATCACGGGACTGGGCTCAGCTCAGCCAGCACGTCTACCAAAGATTCATATGGGCAAGCTGGCGAGACCTGTGTGTGTTTGAGCATGTGTGTTTGGTAAGCCATGACTGCTTTGGAGGATTAACACATTTTATGCCAACTGCAGACTCTGTCTGAAAGTTAATTCTCTAGACACAAAGCTGACTGATGTGATAATACTTTGGAGAGATTTTAGGTCATGGAAGCGAGGATTACATAATCTGAGACGGACGAGGTAAATAATAAGAATAGAAGTGTTAATTGGCCCTGCAGAGACGACAGCACACGTGAACTTCAGGGCCCTCGATCATAAAGGAGGAGGTGTTCATGCACATTTTATGCGTTCCACACCGCAGTTCAGCTAAAGTGTGCACATTTGCGACGGCTAACCTTACCCTGATCATTTCAGCCACGTAGCTTTCTGGCCCGGTGTACTCAGTGGAATCCTTGACCTTCACCAGGACGATGAAGAACAGGTAATGCCACATGTTGTGCTCAACTTTGATGTGCTCTTCAAAGGTGACCGTCTTATTGTCAAACTTGTCTCTCTCCAGACCTAAAATGGGAGAATACAGTGTAACAAATCATTCATTTATTACATTTCATGAGGCAATTCATCTTGAGAGCCAAATGCCAGCAGCTGACCCAAAACCAAACCAGCTGCAGACCACTCCGTGACAAGATTTTAAACACTAGTTATTACACACTAGTTGCTCATTTTACATTTGCAAAAGAGGAATGACCCTATTACCAAATACCAATGGAAGAGCTGTGTGATGCAACGCGGTTTAGCGATGGATGCGGCGGGCGTGTGCGTGAGTGTGCAGACTGACATGGTCAAGACCCAAATGGCAACAGGAAGAAACACTCCTCCTCCACAACAGCATCTGTGGTGACTAACCATTCATTCTGGGAAGAGGAGGCGTTTCGTTGTTTATACTACACAGAAACAAAACAGCCCGTTTCGCACCAAGAGATTCTGCAACATCGCAGTTGCACACTCGTACACGGCTCATTACAGACTGCTTCTCTGATTCGTGACCAGCTGTGCACATCTGCAAGACCACCTGTCTAGTGCTGCGTTGCTTCTCCCCTCTGTTCTAAAAGTGACAACTGACAACAGTGACAATGAGGTCAAAGGTTAGGAGGCCTGTATTTTGACATCACACTGTTTTCAATTTAAAAAAAACCCAAAAACAACTCTTCCTCACGAGGGATGATATTCCCACAAGAACACGACTGATTCTGAGACTGACCTCATCTCTGAATTCCCCAGATCTGCATCAATCTGGTGATCGATTATTTCCTCACCACAGATAAAACACGTCGTTTTCAGTATCTCCTCTTTCTTCTGTTTCTCGCTCCTCAGGTCAGCAAAAGTGTCAATGATGACACCAAAGATGAGGTTGAGGACAATGATGATGACCATGAAGAAGAAAAGCAGGTCGTAGATCACTCTGGCAGCAAAAAGGGGCTCCTGTTAAACCCAAACACATAAAAAGTCCATTAAACTTTTACTCAGTTACTGGTATAAGTCAACATTACCCAGACTACTTGTGCAGCTCATGTACATTAATCATCCATAGTCAAACAATAATTAAAAATGGTATGTTAAATGAATAGATTAAAGGATTAAATAAGAAAAGATAACTTTAGATGCTTTCTTGACTGATAATACGTGAATAATACGTGAAGTTTCAGTTCTAATTGTACACATACAATATCGAAGCTCTTTGTATTTGTTAAAGTCTGACTTGTGGCTGCTGAGAGCAGCATCGAATTGCATATCCGTGAAGCATAAATGAGCGGAAACAGACCACACAAGTTACATCACATCCACTTTTTAGCTGAACTCTTTTGTGGTAGGGGATCATGTTACCCCTTCGATTTTGAAAAGACCGAGTTTTTTTTTATGTGTTGTTGTGTGTTGTACCTCTTTGGAAGGCTTCCGCAGAACATCTCCTACACCTCCTCCACTCCTGAGACCGTGACTCAATACAGTGACAATGCACATGAGCAAGGAATCACACGTTCGCTCTTTGTCCTCGATCACCACTGCTGAGGGCTGCACAGTAATGGAAGCTAAGAAGAGATAACAGGCCTGTCATTACTTATCTAGTTATAAACCGCTGTAATAACTTTTAATGTTTTCTGATCAAGATTTTGAGTTTGACTACTTTCTGTTCTTTCCAAATCCAACAACATAAACAACAGAGGAGCAGCAAGTGAAACTTGAAACTGATTTCTATATGCAACTAAAGGCTCTGGTATGTCCTCAGGCCCTATGTGTGTATTCAAACCCTACTAGCTATACACACATAATTAAATGGTTCCCCACGTTGGTCTGAGAGGGTAAAGCAAAAATTGCAATGTTCTCAATTATTCACACAGTCAGCAGACACTCATCATTAGCGTGTGTGGTGGTGGGCAGGGGGTTTATGAGAGGTCAGGACCCATGCTGATTGAGGATTCAACATGGGTGGATGAGCAATGTTCAAGGTGGCACATATTTTAGACTGGAAGCATTTGTCATTAAGGCAATTAAGGTTTCGCAAAAACTCATGTGCTCGAAGCAAAGCACGCTCTACGCCGTCACAGAGCGGACCCCGTGACCTGCTTGTATCTGATGGTAGTTAATCCCTGACCTTTCAACCCAGAGCCCCTACATCAGGCTCTCCCCTCAGAAACACATGGAGTCTAAACCCGGCTCCCTGAAAGCCTCTGGTTGTCTCAACAATGCTTAATCCCATGACCACACGGCTGCCCAGATTTACAGCTCTGGAGGGGATAAATCCCCTCAGGAGGATTCTACAAGCATTAAAACATGAAAAAACATGAATGGCCATGGGAACTGTCCCACGTGCACAGATATCTAAAAATAAGTCTGGATTCAAAAATAGGAATCAGTTAATCCAAAGGTACTGTTACTTTACAAGAGTTTAACCTACCATCCATCACAGCCTCTGAGGAGCAATTCTCCCCATTTTCTTTGTGGCACCCGCCAGAGAAGAACTCCCCAAAAATACTGGCTCCAATCTCTATTTCAAGACAGCATTAACCAAGTTATGCAAAACTTTGACCTACAAATGTAGTTTCAACATGTGGTTTTGCTGAAAAACAGTCACAGTTTATGTCTACTAACTGTCTGGGTCAAGCAGGACAAACTGATGCTTGTTCCAGGCAGGTAATGTCGTACCTAGTGTTTTGTTGGGTATCCTGTCGACGGCCAAAAGGAAGTCGTCTTTGAAGAAAATATAACCCACAATGGAGAAGAGATAGACGAGAATAAGAGCCAGCACGGCAGTGAGAACAATGGAGCGGCCATTGCGGGTCACGCTCTTTATCACGTTCAGCAAGGTTTCTTCTCTGTAAACCAGATCAAAGAGCTGGAGGAAGAAGATTCACAAAAGAAACGTATAAAAACCTTTGTTTGATGACCACATTGAAATAAAACAGGGCAGGATCCATGCAACTGCTTTTAACTGGTCTAGTGACCACGTCTCCTTTATGCACATTTAGGTATTTATGTGTCGTGTGTGCTCACATACTAGCAGGCTGTAAAAGAAGACGTGAAGAAAGACCCCAAGGCAGCAGATGATCAGGTACATCAGGTGGTACAGGAACTCCACATCTGTAATAATAGCTTTGTAACCGCGAGTGAAGGTTCCACGGTTCCCAACAAAACTCATCAGGAAGATGACCTTGTTGCATAGCTGAAGAACAATGAAAAACATATAAAGGACACTCAAAACGAGCAGCCACACCTTGTAAAATGATTGAGCAGAAAGCGGAATGCTTACAGGGTTGAAAGGATTTCAACTTATCACTGACATGATCATTAAAATGATAGATTAGAAATATGGACTTATCACCAGATGGCTGAGGACTGACTGCTCTGACGCCCTCTCAACTGTTGTCAGATACGCTTTAGCAACAAGGGTGATGCTCATTTTATTTGTTTTGCCACGTGAACAGGTTTTAGTCCAGATATCTGCTGGGCTACTGCATTGATTCATCACCCAGTCCCATCTCACATGGTGCACGGGTTCTGAAGAAATGCTGAAATTACTTTGGAAAAACGCTTACGTTGAACGCTCCCAACAGGAATAAGGTGGGCTCCAGGCCCACAGAGAAGATCAGGCGTAGGATGGTGGAAGCGATAAGTGCCCGAATGCCGTGAGGCTGAGGCAAGACGATGACAATGGCCAGGGAAACTAGCATTGCCATCCATAGAAGGGCAGATAAGTGGGGCTCCAGGGTACCTGAGGGTGGAGAAAGGAGGGAGAAATGACCATTTCTCTTTTTTCCTTCAGAAATGTAACCATCCCTCTCCTTTTGTGCGAAATTCTCTGGTTCTTAGTTGTGAAAATCCAGATGAAGAGATCACACATCACATTTTCACAGCGCCACTGAAAACCAACACTCCCTTCTGAAGCCTCCTTCTTTTGCCTCTGCATGTACAGGATCACATGACAGGTACTTGTTACATAACTCTTGGCTGTGGCCTAAAAATACATTTGGCTTCAGCTAAATTCACAAGGAATAGTCCTAAGTAGTGCATTGTAGCAGGCTGCCAGAGGACTTGGCAGCAAATTCACTCCCTAACGCTCCTATATCAAACACCTACAATGAAATGTTTACTGAACAGTTAACAGAAGACAGACTGGGCTTCCCACTAACTGATTGGGTCAGTTCTACTCACAGCGTGATGTTTACTACAATGAAAACGCCATGAGCATTTTCCTATCTGGCTGCTGGAGCTCACGTTAGAGCAGCACTTGGCTGGAATGTCTGGCATCTTGCCTTCTTCTGCAGGATAAACTACAGCAAGCGGGCGTAGTTAGGTTATTTAAGGTATCCTACGTCACCAGCACCAGCACCAGCACATCTGGTGAATTGTGGGAACTCCCGAGGCCACAGTTGTTTTTTTAAACCATCCACAATCTACGGGTTGGCGTGGGCGAGGTGAGCAGCTGATGGGCGGGGCAGGCAGCTGAGACGATGTAAAAGGAGAGTTTTGTGGTTTCTTTTGTGTATATAATTAGCAAATTCAGCATATCTTCACTTCATTATACTTTATAAGTGGTTTAATGTTAGGCTGGCAGCAACTTCCTAAATTAAGTGATGCAGCCTACTTTATTCTCGGTTTACAAGCACTTGGTTTGAATATTAACCTAAAACGCCTGAGCTGGCACGAATTGAGGACATGGTGTGAGTTTAGGCACCTTAACAGCAGCTGAGAAATTCCTTCCCTGGATCAAAACCTGGCCTGCCCTGGAATGAACTACTAAGCTCGCAGACCTTTGACACTGAAAACCACATGAAGTATCTGGAACTAAGCTAACAACCTCTTTTTTGTATGGCCTAGTCTGATGTGAGGAAGTTTAAACAAAAGGGACCTCACTGTTTGACCCCAGAAAGAACAATTGAAAATTTATGTGTTGAATAACAATGTGTGTCTTCTCTACACTACTCTGGAATGGAACAATGCCGCCCTTAACGTCTGCTGCTTTTCGCGTCCCCACAAATATCAGCTTCAAGGAGAACTGCAAGCAAACTCGACAGAAATAATATGTAAGCTACTTATTTGTTGCTTATCTCTAAAGAACAGACTTATGCAGGACATTATTCACTAGGACATTCTCGTTTGAATGGATATTTCAAATCTAAGGCAATCTCCTGCCCCTTCTGACCTCCTGAGCTTTCTCAACCTTAAATCATTACGTTACGACCACATGACTGTCCAGACACGCCAGGGGTTAATAAGGTGTCAGGACAAAGGTCAGACATGTAGACTAAATTATCCCTTGTCTTTGCACTTCCCAATAATGTTACTCCAATCACTCCATTCAGGTTTTATTGTCTTCTTGAGTGATCTTTTATATAGTTTTTATTCATCTATATTTGAAAATTATTAACTAACTAAAAGTGTTACAATTTAATTGACGTTCTAAGGGTCATTTTGCGGTGTGAGGAAAATGAGCACATGTGCAACTGAGTTTCCAGAGCAACAGGAACTCCATCTTCTTTGAAGTTATTGCGCCCCTAATTTAAAATGCCTATTTAACTCTTTCAGCTGGTTCAGAGGATTTTTTTTTAACAGTTAACTTGCGACAAAGTGGCTGTTCCATTATGCCAGTTGTTGAAGCGCCCTGGTCGAGGCGAGGATAGGTTTAGGGTTGTTAGGGCAGGTAGCTGGGGAAGACGTCAGTGGCAGACAGTTGGAGTCCAAAGGCTCTGTTCTAAGTGTTTGGAAAGAGTCGTTCCAACTGAACATGATTAGCTCTCAAGCCACCTCTCCTCTCTGCCTGTGTGCACATGTGCATTCTCGCAAAAAGAACACTCCTATGTTGGATACGTCTTTATGGAGAGCTGGTTTGGTCTCTTCTCTATGCGAGTCAGAACAGTCCTCAGAACACTGGACAGCATACACAGCATTGCTTAGCCTGTTGGGAGATATTTTGTCCTAAGGGTGAACATCTTTCTTGGTGAGCTGCTTATTTTAAAGTTATCTGGGATGTTGTTCTTGTTCAAACTCTTTTACATACAGTCTCTCATACAGTCCTGCACATAAGTCACAGTCATGCTGGATGATGTTCTCGGTCCTGCTCTGGTGTAGTGTTCTGATGGACATCACTGGTCCTGGGGTGTAACTTGACTGGAATGTTTTGCAGATGTCTATAGAGGTCTGAATGTGCTCTTCTCCACCAGTGGACACCAGTCTATCAACCTTTGTCGTCAGCCAAAGAGGGCTGCTACAGTTGGTTAAGAGGGAGTGGGACACACCCAAACAACATATTCCAGTAAAACGTAGCATCCATGATCTGACTCGATGCCTCAAGTCACCTAACGAGATACTTACCTCAAAGGATCTTTTAACCTTCAAAACCTGAACGCATTTCAGACGAGAACTCAGATGCCACTTATAGACACTGACCTCCACGAACTGCCTCCAGAGGGTAGAAAAAGGCCACCAGCAGGTTCATCAGCACAGCCAGGTTGAAGGAGATGCTGCTCCAGAATGACATGTTGCGAGAGCACCAGTAAAGGATGGGCTGAGCTGTGTTTCAGCAAAGAAACACAGATCACTGTACAGCAGGCAAATGCAAAATGTATCATTTCACAAACAGAACCAAACTTTGATGCTACGAAGTGCAGTTTAGCCTCTAAGATTGCTCCTCTAACAGCGGCATGCAACGTTCAGGAAGGAGGCTGAAAGTGATCACCTCGCAGTTTCTTCTGCCAGTTCATCTCGTTAAAGAGGTCTTCAGAACGCAGAAAGAAGTCATTAATCTTGCTGCCTTGCTCATCCCGTTCTGTGGTGTAGTAGACACGCAGCTTGGACTCTTGGGTGAGAAACTCGCAGATGTTGGGCACAGGAAAGACGATCTGCTCCATGGTGCGATCCAGCCGCACTATCTGGACACAATCACAGATGCAGCACAAATGTAAACTCTTGCCCCGTCCTCTTATACACCCCGAATTCACATCATATATTATTACTTTACATAGTAATACATAGTATTACTTTACTATTGTCGCTTGTCACCTGCACATAAACTAAAAGGCCTTTGTTTTCATCAGTCATTATTTGATGCGAGCCAACAACTTGAGGTCATATTGCTGACAGCAATTAGCATTCCTCGTCCTCAACGCACTCGCAGAGAAATGTGCAAACATGCCAGAGGTGTATGCCATTCTAAGTAACAAAACAACGCTGAAGTGCACAAGAAAAAACACCATCACATGCTTCAAGACAACTGGGAAGCAGAAATGTGTTGCAACCGAGCTCAGGCACACATCTTGTGATATGCCGTCAGATAGTACGTGAAAAAACAGGGAAACGAGAAATGTCAAGATAACGATAAAAACTTGTTGCAGGTGGGATCATTTGGTCTGGACAGGAACACGACATTTGACCTCGATCTGGGCTGTGTGCTTGGCGTAGAATTCCAGGGCCTCGTCCCCCTCTCCATATGTCCCCCCTGGCTTCAACATGGCCTGCAGCTCCTTGTTGTGACGGGCTAGCTGTAATAATAATAATAATAAATAAGTAAATCCATCAATATCTGACAGAATCAAGCACATCTACGACTCTTATTATCAGCAAAAGGACTGAAATATACAGTCTGCAAGTGCCCAACGCTACAATATTAGGTCTCGGTTATAATAATTGGAAGCTGTTGTTACTACTTTTTTCAGTCTTTTCAGTCACGAGTCTGCCTTATGTGACTGAAGATGGGGGTGTTGTAATTAGTTTTACAGTATGTTTGCAACAGAAGCATAGCGCAGCCTTCCATCTATTGCAGTTTTGTTCTGGTTTTGCTTATTTTTCTGTTGCTTTTGTAAAGTATGTGTTGTATGAGAAGCTGTATTGGCTGTTAAACATGCATTTTGGTATGGATTTGTAGACGGTGCGATGTCTGACAAAGAGGAGGTGAGTGTAAAAGGGCAGGAATCATGGTGAATGATCCAGATAGTGTTTTCACACACACTTTGTTCCTTACTTGATGTGCCAAGATGTAGATGTTATGACCAACATTGCGTGGTGAGGCAGAATGCTCCTCTTCCCCATCTTCACCCTCCTCTGGTTCTTCCACCTCTATCTCACCCTGCATGTAGGCCTTTTTGATCACCTCCACCTGCAAGAACACAGCCTGTCATACAAAATCCGAACGACACCAGCTGACGACATGCACACAGGCATTCGCACCAGCTCCTTTGGTCTCATGTTGTACAGGATTCTCTCTGCAGTCTCGCTGTCATGGCGACTCTCCATAATTGCAAGAAGGAGCTTAGAGGCATTATTCTGCAAAAAATACACAAAGGAATAACTTAGTTATCAAGTTGCCCTTTTGAATTTATAATTGAGTACACGTGTGGTGTAAGCCTACAGTATGAACCTGCACGGAGGTGGGAAAGGAGCATTCCTATTATATAGTCAAATAGTTGATATTGCTGTAAGGCGAGTATGATCGCTTCCATTCTGCATTATGAGGACTTATGATCTACGGTTAGGACAGGTTGAGTAGCTGCAGTTCAATTATTTGTTTTAACTTCAATGCCAAAGTAGATGTTTGCTTTTAACTGTCATTAATTTGTGATTATATAAACAAAGCTGACGAATCTCCAGAGTTTAAATAGAATATGTACATCTTCACCTCATAACAATTAAAAAAATGGATAACTGAGAACGGCCTTGATGTCAGAACTAATGAGCGGATCGATTAAACACTCACTTTGAGTTCCAACACAAGATCCATCCTCTTCTTCCCGAGGGGGTTGATGTCATTGAGGATGAGCGCGATGATAATGTCAATACCATTACACTCATGAGTGGCAATGCAGTTCTGAGGAGAAGACGACATTTAAGAGAATGAAGAGTGGTGCTGTCATTGTTATAAGCAGCAGTGGCACCGAGCATGAACAGGAGATTAATGAATAAAAGCTCATCTCTGTTTCACATCTGTTAACAAATGCAGCAGTTCTCTTGCACCTGGATTAAAGCTCACTTTGTTAGACATGTGCCAAAACTCCAACTGTGGTTTGTGGCGGCAGCATGTGTTTTATGATGCCTCTTAAAAACTAGAATTACCACTATTGCGGTGCAATTGCTGCATGCAAATGTCAACTTGCAGTTTAGATCCATACAACTGTTGACTTTGATTGACAGAACTAAATGTCTCATTTGGTTGTGGTGGTGGTTAAAGGCCACATTATCTCACCTTATTTTAAACCAGGAAACTTTGACATTTGTTACTGAACATTACAATCACATCACAAAATTTCACTTATACATGCGTATACCCTAAAGAGACCTTAATTTTTTTTCAAATGCAATTATAAGAAGTGGTTATGATTACGCCGGTGTGAGGATTTAATAAAATGATCGATTGAGTAAACAGTTTGATATACAAATACAACATTTGCATTTAGGCAACTTGGTGTAAATGTGGTGCATCCTAAACTGCAAGCTGTGTATCACCTGATTCTCATGACAGGGACCCTGGCAGTACTCAGTCAGGCTCTCCACTGTCTGGTTGATAAGACCAACGTTCTTCTCATTGATGTAGAGGCCCAGCAGGCCCAGTCCTCCGGTGGTACTGCCACAAATACAGTCCAAGAACTGGAGTGTCTCACATACAAGGTTGTAATTGTTCTTGTTATTCTGGTTACGCAGAAAGTTCTGAAATGTAAAATAAAGCACAGACAGATCAGACATTATCCTTTCTGGGAGGTTTTGCTCCAACATCTGAGGCCAAAGTTGGTTCCCAAAGTACCGGGACTCATGGAAGGTTTCCCCTCGGGCAATAAAAAAGACATTATCAGTGGGTCAAGGGATACAGATATATGCGAGTTAAAAGGAAAAACTGTTGTGAGGTTCAATCTCCTCTTGTTTTAGGTACAGAACAGCCACAAAATGACTCCATGTCTGTGCAAGAAACAGAAGCATTTTGTCATATTGATCATCTGTGTTGCCTGGCAAGATGTGAATCAATATCTTGTATGCAAAGTGGGTCAAGATGGCGGACACACACACACACACCCACACACACACACACACACACACACACCCACACACACACACACACACACACACACACCCACACACACACAAAAAAGGGGATTCAGCACCCAGCCAACTTTCATTTAATGGAAGCATGTACTGGTTTGGGGCTCTCATAATCAGTGCAAGAGGAAACATTTCTTTCTGGGCTTAGCCATTTCCAAACAACACATTGCTCAGAATGAAACCAGACCAAGACGGACCAGATATAGAAACAGCTGCATCAGGGCATTCCGAAAACAGCGCCTTTTTTTTTTTTAATGGTTTCAATTCTTTATAACCAATCACGAAGAGACATTAAAATGACGGCTCAGGAAATGTCCGCATTCCTCAGAGATGGATGTGAGTAAAGGCGACAGGCAAAGCAAATCAGCAGCTGACCTGCAGATCTCTGTTATGGTTCTCACACAGCAGCTGCAAGAGGCGCAAGATCGGCTGCATGATGGTGATGATGACGCTCATCTCGCCTTCCTCCTGGCCCTTATCTGCTGCGGGGACAGGGGTGCCCTCAGCGGCTGCCTGGTGCTCTTCGGCTTCCATCTCCCGTTTGTAGGTGGTGAAGGCTTTTTTGGTGACAGCAGAAGCTTCCACCAGCTGCTCCTTCACCTCCTCTGTCACCACTGCCACCACTGGCACATCTTTGACTAACCACAAGTAAATGAGTCAATTAAAGATCATGAGAGAGGAGACGCAGATTTGTTGACTAATGTTTGGGATAGTCTCGGGTTTTTAACTTGAGGTTGTCTGAGGTGTGGTCACTAAAGCAACAGAGCATCATCATTGGGATGATAAGCTACCTTTTTCTAACTGCTTTGGCCAATTAATAGGAAAAATCACCCTATTTGTAGCATGACATCAGCTTAGCCTAACACCACCCACTGTATGTTGGCAGCAAATACAACCACATATGAAAAATAATTATCCCTCTAAGGATATGATTTGTTTTTAGAGTGCTATTCTCGACCCCTGACCTTTCTTTCGTGCTGGCGCATCTTTGTCCGCTGGTTCCTCATCCTTCTTCTTACTCCCCAGATCGCTCGTATTAACCGTCATGGTGGCTTTGATCTCCTGCTGAGCCAGTTTCATGCGATCATTAAAGACTCTGAAGAATTTTTCTGACTTGTTGTCCCTAGTTAGACGAATGAAGAATGACCTCTGGGATAAAAAGAGAAAAAAAGAACAGTGTATTTATTATATGTACTCTTTATGATGTGGGTGCATCCTGGCAGATGCTTACACTCATAATTTAAGATAGAGGGTGGCTCAATTTTTCCTCTTTTTGATTTTGATCAGCAGCATGCTATATCCGTGATGCTTTCCCTGAACAGAATTTCTAGAGCATTTGTCTTGAAATTCCTAAATGTTACCCCACAATGCAAGAGGGCAGAATTTCTCTTTTTAAAAAAAAGTTATACAAGGCCACTATTTTCTGGAAGAAAAAAAAAAAAAGGTTCTGGGTCCTGAGGACTCTACTGAGAATTACCACTTACAAATGGGGAACATCAAACCAGATCTGGGTTTTCCATGAAATCATGCACCAGCTAATCACACATACACAGAATTTAACTGTGCAATAATCCAAATCAAACGAATGCATTTATAGGTGCGGCTAAACAGTGCCGCAGTAGCTGAGTTCAAAGGCTTGGCCTCAATTACGCTACAGTAAAAATCTGCAAAGGCAGCAGTTGTTGGCTTTTCAGCCTCACAAAAGTAGGTCTGGGCCAGCATGAGGCAGCAGCAAGTGAAGCCTATGTTAGGAAGGAAATGTTCTGCCTGTAGCTGAACTGCATAGAGGGCTGCCTTGTTTGAAAGCCGTGTTTCTTGCAGCTGTTGTTTTTCTGCAACAGGCTCTTATGTTCTGTCCCATTTTCCCTGACAATCCCTCCTTACATAAGACCTGTAATCAGCTGAGTGGTTACAGTAAGGGCACGCGGCGCCTCAGCTCTATTGCTGTTACATCAGCCCACGGAGCGGGACACACGGGGAGGAAAACCCTGCCCTACTTTTCCGTGCCAGAATCGTAGACAGTGAGCAAGTGGTGTGAGAGGAGAGGCACCAAAAGTGCATGAAGGTGGTAGTTTTGAGTTCATAATGCAATTTATTGCATTAAGCAAGAGTATATATACACAGGCAAGCCTTGCCCCAAGCGCAAGATTTTAAAATTCAAACGGGTTTCCATGTTTGTTGACAGGATACAGCCAATTGTTGCTAACATTCGGATTAATATTCAGCAGACGGCTTGTGCAAACAGGCCGACTCATCCACACAGCAGATGCTGATAAAAACGGCCATATTAAATTGGTCTCATGGCTGGAGTCATTAAAACATGAATCATTTTATCAAGAGTTATAGTTACTAACCAATTTAAACTGTGTATGAATTATGCAACTTTAATAAAGTGTTGACACTTCATTAATTCACATTTTTCTCGCATCATTATATGGTGACTATTTTTATTCTGCTCAAACAATATTGCAGATTTTACACATTTGAAACCCAATGAAACTGACACAAGGAAACAAGAACGGACAAAATCTCTGATCACAACAATTTTGCACAGAGATCGTTATCATCCAACTCTTCCTGTTGAGTCATACGTGCAAGAAAGAGGCCATTCAGCCCGTGAGCCTATTGAAGATTTGTATTAACACATGAGTGTTAAACTACCTCGTCGCATAACGCAAGAGTGTTATACTACTGAGGTCGTATAAGTATAGGAGTATACGAATTCAACGCGGTGGCAATGCAAAGCCTCCGGTTTTCCCTCCAACCCCTGTCAGCTGCCACCTCGGCACCTGGCATCAGCACGGACCGGTTACGTAAAGCCTGTTTAAACCAGCAGTTCTCTGTTATTATCCCTCTTCTCTCCTGCCTGACACCTTGTGAGGGAGTGACACAAGCATCTTTATGCTTATTGGATGGCTTTGGGCAAATATTCTCACACACCCTCTGGAGTGGTGATATGACTGCCAGCTGCTGAACTAAAAATAAAGGACACAACAGCACGCAGGGTTCAAGGAAATTTACAGGAAAGGAGTTAAAGCCCTGAACGCATCACTTCAAGACACAAAGTGGGTCTTTAAACTGTTTAAAAGGGGGGGAAAACAGCACTGTTCATGTTAGAGAAAAGGTTGCTTTGTTTAGACATTTTAATGTCCCCATTATAAGTGGTCGAGACAACAAGGAGCGTATGGACACAATATGAGATATGGGATATGTTTGACACCCTGCTGGTGTGTGGGAATGCTGTGATGAAACCGGAACATTTGAATGCACCTGTAACCTGGATCCAAAGCCCACTCTGTACTGGGTACAGTATGCTGGTGACACTGATGCCTGGGAGCTAACTTTGCTAAAGCTTTTTAAAGACAGCAGAGACAGCAGTAAAGTGAACTCCAACAAATGTGGAGGTGGGTTGAGGAGTGATACATGTTTGGAAAAGGGCTGAGGAAGGCAGCGTGTCGCAACAAGCCAGAGTAATAGCGTAATAGCAACGCCACCTGTTTGCTCCTGTGACAGTTTAAGGTCTGAGGTCATGAAGACAGCGATGGCTCCATGGACCACCGACAGCAGAGTAGAGTCTCCACAATCCTTCTCTTACATAACACGCAAACACACATAAAGGCTCTTAATGGAAAGTTTTGTATGTCAGTGGCTAATGTGTGACATGTGTACGTGGTGTTGTATAAGTGACGTGTCATTCATTGCCAGTTCTTAAAGCAGAAGGTATTTTTTTTACGATTATATATAAAAATTATATAAAAATACTGTAACCGCACAATGTTTTGTCACCATTTTGGGTTTAGAATTTTTTTAAACTCCAGCTTCAGTATGTCTTACATGAGGAGGATGGCTCTCGCCACTTACAAACAATGGTTTGATTAAAAGCCTGGAGTTCATGTTTAAAAGAAGCACTGAAAGAGAATCAACAGCTTCTTCACCCACTCGTGACCAAGTATTAATAGTACATCGGGGATTTTCACTGTGCGTGCTCTTGTCATTTAGAAAGATTTGGTGATTAAACGATTGAAAAGCATTCTGTGACTTTTAAAATAATTGATTCATCATATTGGTCTGTTCATTTGAGAAGCATAAAATCCACAATCTGCTGGCTCCAGTTTGATAAATTTGGAAAATGCCTGGCTTCCTATGTAAATCAATGATGACAAGTAGTGTGAGGGGTAAAGACAGTTATAGACACAAGTGAACGGGCGTGCATCCTCTTGTAGTTTGAGTGGGCAGTTTGTATTAGCACCGTCCCTTCAGAACAAGGTTACGGGTTTGAATCCTGGCTTATGGCCTTGTGTGGCTTTTGCTGACAAAGATAAGTAAATAATACATTATCTCAACTGAATTGGCTGCATCATGGAGTCGATATACTGTAACGGCAAGCTCTGGAGGACAGGTAAATACACTGTCGAGCCACATATAAAAAGTTGATCTCCCCTCTAAACTTTTGCTGTCTAGACTACGATCGTCGGTTGCCCAAAAACAAGCATACAAACAGACAGCTTATTTTTATTTTCATCACTGCTTTTCATTTAGAAAACAAGAGGCTTTCTGTGCTTAATTGGGACAAGCAACCAGCCGTTATGCAAGACAAGGAAATGGGGTGTATCTGCTGTATATAGTAAATTCACTCTGAGCCATGCGTGATCCATCAACAAAGCTCTCTTGTCTCTGTTCTAAGAAAGAGAAAAACAGCAAATTCAACCTGTGAGAGACGAAATGCCTCAGAAAATTGCAACTTCTTCATGTTAAGTTCAATACACTACACTTAAAATTTCCCATTCGGGCTTGTCCTGACAGCTCTAACTCCTATTACAAATGCTCGTATTCTAATGTGATGCATACATTTGTATGCAAACTTTGACTTTATCGGGACAAATATTTGAAGATATCACCAAAGCCTCAGGAGAAAAAAAAAAATGTTAAGACAAACTTTTTACATCCATTTGAATCATTACGTTTATTCTTCTTCTTTCACCTTCAAGTACAATGAGAGAAAAGTCAACATAATAAATTAATTATATTTGCTGTAGGCTGCAGGAATCTGCCATTTGCCAACTCTGGGATCTCTCGGTAAGACCTGCTATTACATCTGTTTACTGGCTTCACATGAAATTTAAGAGTCCAGTGGGGAGGCCTGGGGCGATTGGGCAGCACTTAGAGTACACAGGCCACAGTTTCAGTGAGCGTTCACTTTTACTTATGTAGTAGAAGTCATGTGAGCACCTTTGTGCATGCTCTGGAAAGTGAGGCTTCATCAGGCAATGACCAGGGAGAAATTGATCTATCACTGCTGAGTTCTTTCATGTTGAAAGTTATGCTGACAGAGTGAAACAAGTAGAAAGGCACTGAGCCTTTGTGCCTACTCCGACTCCAGATCCAGGCTTTTACACTGATCTGCACTTCAAAACTAACGTTTTTTTCCTCAGCACATTCTCTTTACCCTTGACCACGAACAGCAAAACAGTCACATCAGAATGATGCGGCAGATAAGATTCCTAGTTTGCTACTACTTTTATAATGCAAATACCAGACTTTCAGCCAGACAACCCCATAAAGATGAATAATGGACAAACACAGCAAGTCTGTCTGTCAACCTGCTTGCTGTGAGGTTCAAAAAGACTTTGTGTTGCCTTAGCAACCCTCTGCTGGCTGTGTGGAGGTAATGACGTGTTTGGCTGCTAAGCTTGTGACCTCTCCCCAGCAGACTACTGGTTCTCTACAGACTTCCCTTTCTTGTCTCGTCAACTTAAACTCTGCCAAAAGGACCAGCAATCCATTATTTTTCTCTTTTTTTTATTGACAGCAATAAATAGAATTCTTCCCACCACTGCATCTGATAAAACATTCCCCTTCTGAAATTCTGAACAGCATCCTATGTTTAAGTCACTTTTGACTGGGAGCTGGATGTGGGAGCACTGGACCTCATTACTGCACAACCTCCCTAAACCCTTGAACCCAGTGACCTCTGCTTACCTGGATCACTGGATTCCCTCCCTCCAGCAATGCGATGGCCAACAGTATGCTCTCCTGGAAGATCCTGTCACTGGTAGCATTCATGATGAGATCGATGACCAGATCAGAGGCTCCTTCTTTGTCTAGGTGGCACTGGACCTCTGCCAAACTCAGTTCTCCTCGTCCCCCAACGCCAGAACTGACAACTATTAAAAACAAAACGATCATTATCTAAGTCCAGCTCTCGATTATTATCAAGTTCACATTTCTTTTTCAAAGGTATTTTGCTTTTAGTGATGATGCATTAACCTAAAAAAAGAAATGGCAACAGGACTGAATGAATTGATACTGATCAATATCAAGATGAACACATATGATGCAACACATTTACATTTTCTGCCTTCTGTGTTCTCTAAACACACTATAAATGAGTCATTAGGGCAACACTGCTTCATGATATGCAATGGGGAATATATAGGGTACATAAACATAATACTACAGTATTACAATTGTAATTTGTCACATTATTGTGACACTATTGTGACTGTTTTCTGAGAAGTGTGAGTCTTTGCTCACTCTGCACTGTTTAGTTTTGACCTAAAACAGACAGATTTAAACAATTCCTCATTTCCACATACATTTAGAATGCTGGAGTTTTTGAGACTTGGGTTACACCACATGCATGTTTTCTTTGGGGGCTTCACATAAACTTGAGATGTGGCTTTAAGCCATGGAGACACTTTACCTCCTACTGCTGCTGGCTACCACAGCCAGCTAGAGAGGCAGGGGTGAGATAACAGCACCCATCAGAGCCATCTCTGGCT
Source organism: Takifugu flavidus (assembly GCF_003711565.1). Lineage (NCBI taxonomy): Eukaryota > Metazoa > Chordata > Actinopteri > Tetraodontiformes > Tetraodontidae > Takifugu > Takifugu flavidus. Next base: position 2,285,616 of record NC_079523.1, on the reverse strand, counting down.
GGCCGAGTCATTGAATCAACAACACATCCCATTCTAGACACAGCCCGGCTCACTGGTCGCCTGGCAACAACACGACCCACACTCTGCTCACAAGCAGAGCCAAGGTCTAAGGACTTATAGGGGTACAGGGCCATGACTGTGAATTAGATTACATTTTCTTCCCTCAGTTACAGATCACCGGAGACAAAGGAGACAGATTCAGAATGAAAATAGTCAGTTAGGGAGAATCAATTACATTTATAAATCTGAGGGTCTGCCCAGGCAATCATTTAGGAAATTATTGTTAAAATGATGTAGTTTGTTCTTACATCGTAAGATCAAGTTCAGATGGGTCTACTCTTGGTGATGTGGACCCACCTTAGATCCAGTGTAGTACAGTGCCTGTTACTACAGGCTATAAGCTAAAATGATATTACAGAGATTAACTGATTTGTAATTAAATGATCTTCAATTATTGACACCTCCTGGAATTAGATTTTCACCTACAGCACAAAGTCCAGATAGAGCAAACAGTTATTTCCTATCCATTTAAATACCATAAAGTTTTGATGGCATGAGTGCTGCACTTTATTTTGTTATTTATATTTAAACTCATCTCCTGACAGATGTACTGCACCATTTAATGTAATTAAAGTGCACTTTTATTGCCTTTTTGGCACTGTGTATTGACCTTGTTGAGGCACTGACCCACTTTCAGTCAATCATTTTGAAATCAACCTATCTTTATGAGCGAACCAAAAAGGCAGTCATTTACACACCTGCTGGTACTTTTCCCTGCGCACCAGGGGTAACTGGGCCATTGCTAAAGCTTGCGAGGCTCTCTCTTCTCTGGCTAGATTTGACGTTTCCATAATATCGATTAACCAAGATGTGACGCAGAGCTTCACCCTGTCAAAACAAATGTCAGTAGATTTAGTGAAACACTGAAAACTGGAACTGGAACCAAAGTTCCTTTTCTAGTCTCATTACAAACAACATTGCAACAACAAACAACTACATAAAATGGATTGATTGATAGACAGATAATAACTACATAAATTACAGTATATTTTCTTCATATCCACTGTATTCTGGCCATTTATGAGGCCATGTATTCATTCTAAACATGAAAATTTCCCCATAATAATTCAGATTAAATGAGTGTGTTTGATACCTCTTACGTGATTCCCAAAGAGAGCCCACAGCCATAAACAAACACCTGAGGAACAACTCATATCCACCATGTGATATGTATCAAATATCACATATCGTGTTATTTAGAGGGGGTGAGTGAGCGCCATGCTGCGGGAGCGGTGTGATTAAGAAGACCGTCCCCACCCACACGTGTGTACCATCCACAGGATTCCTGCTTGGATCAGACCACCACAAATCCACACTTAGTACCTACCCTCTTCTGATCTTCCTGCTGCTTCTGTGGCTGGGTGGGATCAAGCTCCTTTAAGGTGAGGTGCGTTAGCAGAAAGCAGTAAAATAAGAAGTTTTAAAAATGAAAAGGTGTGTAAGGAAGTTAGACAACAAAATAGGATGTTAATACATTGTATGTTGGTTAATTTACTAGCATGCAGAAGATTTAGTTCTGATAAAAAAAAAAAGTCATGCCAGGCCTCATGCAAGGACGTGCTGGATAGTAATCATTCAAATGATTGACAGATTTATTGTTTAAATCCCTTTTTTTGCAAGCATCTACTGAAGACACATTTAAAGACACTTCTGTATTTGTCATGGATGAAATCAATCAGTGTTACAGTCAGTGTCAATAAATCTTTTTACATGAGAAAATAGGAAGTGTGGCAAGAAAAAAAATGTTCATATTACATAATGGAATTGTGAGCCACTGACACACAATGTAAGCACCAATCTGGGATGGAAAAACACAAGCTCAACCCCACCACCCAACTGAAAAGAAGGTCAGGAAATCGGACGTTGCTAAAAACCAAGAGGTAGACAGAAAAAATGGGGAGGCGGCAGGGACGGGAGAACAGATGACTACACAAGAGGGAGGTGGCGAAAAGATGTAGCATACTTCCACAGTCATAAATGCAAGAGTGTCCTCATAAGAGGAACTCTTATCAGTGCACATAAAGAGATGTTCAAGATCGAACAACGAGATGACGTTAGTATCCAACTGTGACAAATGATCTTTGATCAGCGGTGACCCATATTAGCAGGCAGAGCTGCATTATGGCCCTTAAACACACCTCAACAGGGACGTCAGGCTCCGGCAGAGGTGCCAGCTGATTGGAAATAAAAGGATGATGTTAGTCAGAAGTTGGAGATGTTAAATTAGTCATGGAGCAACCAGAAAAGCAGTAGGCTGCCTGAAAGCTACATCTAAAACTCTTGACACCCTTAAAAGTTGACAAACCTTCCCACTGTTCTATTTCTATTGTTCCGCCCAGTCACATGCCCAAATGCATGTCACACATGCTCATGACTTTAAAACATCACTTTTTCAGACCTGCCGTGATAATAGATTGTTTACAGCATGGAGAAAAATATATCATCTAGATGAGTCTCGTGATGTGAACTCTAATGGAGCTATTCTCGTGGGAAGCAACGTGGATGGCAAGCAGTGAGGAAGCAGAAACTGTACAAAAAAGAAAGCAAATTATGATAATTCTATAATAACAGCCCTGCTTTGAACACACTCTCGACCTTTGGCTGCCGTTCCGCTCTGTTGTACTGCTGCCAACCCCTCTCACAAAACCAATAATACACATTTCTCGCTCGGTGAGTCAAACAAAATGAGGATAAACACCACAGAGTTTGTCTCTACAAAAGACTAAATACAGTAAATCTCTTAAAATCTCTTTGCCGCTGCAGAAAAGAGTGCATTTCTGAAACGTACAGGAAGAAATTACCCATTAATGTTAATTATGACTGTGAGCTGTGAGGTACTTAACAGGATAAATATAATACAATCAAGTAGTCAGGGTAAACAAAAGTTTCAATAGTTTTTTACAACGCCAGTTAAATTTGTTTTCCTTTCCTCCCTCAGAACTACTGAATAGCGATTAAAATACCAAAATAACTTATATTCATTTGCATGTGGTTTGTGCTGATTAATTCAGCAACTGGAGAGGAATTTCCAAGTAATAATCTTTTAAGACAGAATTGATTTCCATAGGAAAATAAAAGCTGAAAGATTCTCATCAGGGCAGTTTCAAAGTTGGGCCAAACGTTTTATTTATATCTTTTATAATTAGACGTACTACAACTGAAATGTGTTCATTAGTCATGCTCCACCAAGCCTGATAAAATCTTCAGAGCATTCATTTGCAAATGTGATCTCATGATTTCACAGACCAGAAAGAAAAATTCTATACTGGATAAGAACTGATATCTCAACAGAAGCAACAAATGCTGCTTTGGTTTCTACATGTGATTAATTCAACTGACAAGTGTATCACTACAGGAAGGAATTGCACTTTAATTTACAATTATTGCAGGTCGTGTAAGTGGAGGGTTAAAAATTCCAAGAAAAAGAGCAAAAAACAATTTTCTTCTTATGTAACTGCATCCGGAGAGCTGGCTGGAGCTCAAGAATCTCGCACCATTAAGTTAAGGAAACTGGAACGGCGCTGAGTGTTCCTGAGGAACGTCTGCAGCGCCCTCTGTTGACTACAATGAGAACAACAACCCAAGTTTAACCCCGACTTCACCTAAAGAAGCAGGTGGGGAGATAAACTGGTTTATCCGAGGCCATTGGGCAAACAGTGATCAGTGCTGATTAGCGGGGAAAACATGACATGGACACAAAATGGACACATTTGTGAAAACTTTGGGTTTGGTGGGCTGACATAAAGATAAGGAGACGGAGAGCTCTCCAGACATGCTGATCACCAGACTAGCACAGAAATAATTTGTTACATAACTCCAGCTAAATGAATGGGATGTGTGCTTGGTAAAGTCTCTTACATCATGGGAACAACACGTCGTCCCTGTCTGACCCCTTGGGCTTCTTACAGTCCATCAAACAAATCCTACCACATGCACAAGGCAACACCACTGCAGGCAGTCAGCTGTGTGACTGGGCCTGACTATGAAGGTGGTAAGCTAGCATAGTCTTGTTTTCTTCTGGCCCACAGTCTAGTTCTGCGAGAAAGGGATAACCTCTTCTGATACATGAACTGTCACATGCATACTTGCACTGAGCGTGCAATTAGCTAGCGTGACAGGATTCTTATCAACCAGTGGTGAAACAGACAAACAATCTTTGAAACTTTTGGGAGGGAGCTGGGGTGTGTAATGGAAGGATAGGGAGCAGCAGGCTGAACGCTGGGGTTACATAACGGGCACGGCAGCGGTGTGTGCTAATACTGCTGAGGGGAAGTTGGGGTTGTGCTCGTCTTTCTTCTGAATGCCAGATCCACACATGCTGCCAGTCCACATACAAGCAAAGTACTGTGTCGTTAATGCCAGCGTGCCACAATGAGTGACATCCAGCATGTGCCGTGAGGGTAAGCTAGCGTGCATGCATTCCTAACATGCATGCGGCACGGGATGAGGGAACAAAGCTCAGCTCTCAGAACAGCTCTGTTTTTATAGAAGCTGGGGATTTCCACTGCCACTGTGCCAAGTGGGATAAGGGAGGAGGGAGGGAAAATGAGACGAAAGACATAACAAGGAAACCGACAACATGTCGCTTCCTCGCCATTGTGGAAAGACCCTTTCTGAAAACATCTCGTCGCACACAAACATTATTGTTCTCTTTATTTCTGATGAAGTGGCTTGTCTGCCATCGCCCCCCCCCATCACTGTTATTCTGCTGGCATGAGTTTCTACCAAACGTGTAGATTGTAAACGGCAATATGGCAAATCCAACAAAAACAATCGGAAAAGAAAGATCATTTCCGTCCTCTGAAGCTTTTCTCCACAGGATTTCACCTTCATTACACCGTCTTCATCAAAAGATGAGTATGCTTTCAGGCTTCGCTGTCGGGAATATGATTGCACTTGTGTTGAATTAAGTTATGAAAATGAATAGATTTATAGTTAAGACTGGAATGATTATAACAAGATGATTATAAAGGTCTAGACACAGACTTTTGTTACCGTTGCTGTCAGTGCAATATTAACAGTGCAACCCAGAGACAAGTTTAGGTAAAGAATGATAGAAAACAATCATGAACTCTCTTATATGGCATCCTACGCTCAAAGAAATGCTGATTACACCATTTTATTTCGTTAACAGACACAATTTTAGTCACCATAATAAGAGGGGATGCAGTTCCTCTGGAGTCACATCCTTAATCCCTGTAACCATTATCGGCTAAGACAGAACCACTAACCTATTTCTGAAATGTACACTCATGACCCGCCACACACAGTCCAGCTCCTGTCTAACCCTCCCCGATGAAGTGTTAGGAGTCATTTGTTAGAGTGTATCTAGAACTCGATCTGTGCCTCCTATATATACGCCAACGCCTGGCTCAAGGCTTAAAGAATATACTGTCTAAAAGCACAATCTGTCATAACAGCACCATGTAGCCTGTAGAAGCCTGACCAAGCACTACATGGATAGGAATGTAGCTTTTGAGGAGAAGATCTCAGAAGAACGTAGCGCCTAGAAATGCCTAAACTCCAAAACTAAATGTTGGCTGCATCTGGATATTGCAATTCATTTACAAGCAGACTGATATCTTTAAGACCTATTTTAAAAACATGCAGGCGTTTTGCGTAATGAGTGCTAGACATGGCGGCGGTATGCTGACACTTTAACATGGCGATCTGGAGCAACTCCTACGGGAGCAGAGCAGGGAGGGATGGACTAAGCTATATTCAAATTTGACAGATGAGAATGAAGCGCTAGGAGATCTACATGTGGCACAATGCATGTCTATGTTGTTAGTGGGACACAAATCACAGTAGTAAGTAAAGTGATCAACCTCAGCCACATCCATTTCATCACCAAAGGCAATCAGCTGCAAGAGAAAAGTATATGGGGCAGTTAGTAAAGCTAGAGAAGTGGGTTACAGTGAGGCTTGGTATGTAAAGTGTAAAGCTCGTCACACACGCGCGCACACACACAGCATGTTAAAATGTTGTATTTATACACTTTCCCCAGATTTTCACTATAACAATGGCAAAACAAAGCATCTGATGCAGCTGCTTTAATACCACTTCACCTTGAGGAGCCTGACTCCTTTATCCTCTTTTCCCAGATTCGTTTGCAACAGGACTACAGTCTCGTAGTCCGAAGTTTTTGTTTCTTGTTTTTATTTTAAAAGGAAGTCATCAATACGATTAGGAGAACCTTAGCAGCAGTTGAGGTGATTAGTAACAAGTGGATGCTGAGTGAACATGCATGTTGTTAATAATGAAACTACGGTTATAAAGAACACAGGGAAGGTCAATTTGTGCTACAACTGTCTCAAACTGAACACGACCTTCCAGCACTATCGACAGACATTTCATATACAGGTCTGGAAGGTTTTTTTCTTCTTTGCGCTTAATGTACAAGCACCAGAAGCAACCAAGGTAAAGTCAGTAGCTTCTCTTATTTCTTTGTATGATGTATCTGACATCCAATAATTTGTCTCAGAGGGACAAAGACATTGTCTCCTGAGGGTCAGTAAAGATTTTTTTTATACATGTGAAGGTGAACGTTGGGCACATTTTCAAGAAAACGATGAGGGACAGAAACAGGGACGCGTGTACCTTCTCCCCGTATCCTCGATCTTTTGTCATCATTTCCCTCAGCGTCTGCAGCACCTTGATGCACAGGCGCTCCTCATTCTCCTCCAGCAGCTGCTTGGTGTGTTTGATCAGTCTGGTCAGGGACAGAAAAAGTACAGTGAAAGATGTGGATATATATGTGTGTGTGTGTATGTGGGGGGTGGGGTGGTCAGTGTCGGATAGTGTCTTTAAAGGCTAAACTCCTACAATCGCAGCTGTGTGCCTTTTCATGTTGTAAGGCCACAGTAACCCCTGTGGGCTTACTTTGATATAAATCCCCCACTTTCACATTTCCTGCGAGCGTCGGTGTTTTCAGGGAAGAGCAGCTCTGGACGATGCAGGACGTCTACCAGCACTGACAGTTCAGCTTGAACCAGTGGTCTCAGGCGGTCCTCCAGCGCAGACACTATGTCCTACAGTGAAACAAAAACAGATGTTCTGGAACATTACTGAGGACAGATTTGGACGTGTTTGTAAGTATATGTAAAAAGATGGCGATTTGTTGTGATTTTTCTTGATACGTGTCAAACATGACGGGGAGATGCAGTAGTTTGTTGACCTTCTACATCCACACTGGTTATTGTCTGTGGCATCAGGCTGCACTAAGCTTCACATCATCGGCCTGACTGCCTCCTGACGTTAATGCAGGACAAACAGAAGTACAGGGCAATAATACGAGAAAGCAAACCATGTGTGATGAATGAACACAACCTGCTACTCCCCTACACTTCCTGTATCGTTCGCTGACGAGTAGTGAAGAAATATGAAAAGATTTCTACCCTGCTGTTATAGCACTTTGTGGGCTGTGGAGTAGTTTTGGTGCAACAGGAAGGATCTTGAGTGGTGAAAACAGTAGCTACACGCAAAAAAAACACAACTATGTAATATAAACTGTTATGACTGAAATGAGTCTGTTGATGATTCTGTCATGTAATTACTGTAAGTGAATTATATTCTGTATTACTCAATATCACAGGTCATTCTACTGTTTCACCCACATTTTTGCCTCAGGGCTCAATATCTACGTACCGGTAAATAAGCAACCCTTCACTGACCTGCAGCCTCTCAATTATGTTGCGGTAGTCTTTAGATGTTGTCAGGGTGGAGTCTCTTCGGGAGGTGTTCTTGGCAGAAAGTCTCCAGCTGAGGATGCTCTTCTGCACCACATTGTTGGACTTGACAAACAAGTTGTTCACTTGACTGTCCAAGTCCACTGGGATGGCAATAGCTCTGCTTTTAGCTGGTTAATTATAGCAAAGTAGAGGTTACTGTTGTCCGTTCCTATGAAAAAGTGCCTTTTGATATTGTAACATTAACATGCCACCTCAGTTTCTTACCTACGTCTGACAGTACTTTTATGCAAGCTTCTACAGAGGCTTTCTGAACAGGGTTGAGCCAGTTACAGTGGTACACTCTGAACACTCCCTGGAGCAGTTGTACAAACACTGGCTGACGAGTCTGTAAGAGAGTCCGAAAACACAGGATAAGAGAAAAACACAATGATTTAGGCATAGATCGTACAAGAGGAAAACCTGATGTATATATTTGAAGACATATCTCTAAACCACGAACACTATGTTTGTGTGAAAGATATCGTGAATGCAGAGCAGCTTCGTCCGTCAGTTTTCGATCAGATCACGTGCACTCCAGACACCATCACCAGCCCGGTGTTTATCACAGCACACAACTTGATTTCTATCACCATAACGTAAAGGCTATCTATCAGCCTGCCACATCCCGAGAGTGCAATACCTCAGTTATCTTCCCAAGAATGGCAGCCTGTTGTAAGAGAAAAGGCTGATATTATCATGTACTGGTTAGCCTCAGAATTCTCAGAAGGTTTAATAAAAACGAATTACGTAATAAAATCAGCTACAGCACTGGAGCTAATTTGGTCAACACAACTCACCGTAACAACAAACTGGGGTTGTACTTGGATAGGTGCGTTTGATTAGACACGACTGAATTGTAAAAGGGACTAGAAAGCCTATAAGGATGTGGCCACTGTTTGTTGGAACAGCACTAACCAAGCACTACAACAAGGTCTACAGAAATGGTGTGACCTCGTTGCATGAGTACATGATGAGCAACGTGTCTCAATAATACACACCCACAGATCTGGGAACAACTGAGTGTGTGTGCTGACTAAGCTATGGAAATGTGAAAACCCACACAGTAAACAGCACTTTACTTTTCAGAGCCTACTGATAAGCCACCAAGGATTTGGGAAGTAAAATAGTGGAGCAATACAGGAAGGTACTTACATATATATGATGTGCAATCTATACAGGAAGCAGAGTTATAGCCTTCTTTTAAAAAGAAATACAGTACGTGTGTCTGTGCGAGTGGACATTTGTGTTTTAAATCTTATATTTCTCAGTGCGGATTACCTGGAGGCTTGTGCTTTGGTCAGAAAAGGGAGAGCTAAAGAAACATGTGACAATGCTCATGACCGTCTCTGTTACATAACGCTCCAGCGTGGTGTCCGCGTGTTTCCTGTCACTGGTGTTGTTGCATACCTAGGCAATAACAGAGAATATGTAATGTATAATGCACACCGAATCACACTTCCTGCACATGTGCATCGGGTAAGGTGCTGCATGATGCTTTGCCATATTCACCCACACAAATAATACAGTGCAAAGAAGAGCCGTCCTCCCCATCTCCAGTAATCATCTCTTTTTTTTAAGATGTTACAGATGGCTTACCCTACAAATGTCCACCAGGAAATTCTCAAATAGCTTCCACATGTGGTTGGAGGTGTAAATCTCCTTCATCTCCACCTCCGTGTCAACATAGCAATGATTCAGGAAGTTGATATAAGCTATCTTCACCTGCAGAGGCACACAAAACCATACGTATTAATGTACTTTTACCTGGAACAGAGTGGTGATTGAGGCTCTAGCTTTCGATGTGCAACTGTATTTACGCATGCCAAGCACAGAGCATGTATGCAGCAAGATGTGTTGCATTCACAGAGATTTTCAGCAAAATTTAAAGAGATCATCCTTTTGGCTCTCAAACGGTATAATGGTAGCTCAGTTAAGTGCTAATGATTTTAGCGCTATTCCTACCTCAGGGATGCAGTCTTCATGGGTGACAACGCGAACTATATCATCCAGGGGAAGCAAAGAATTACACTTGATCTCAGTGTATACATTCTTTCCCTCAGTGCAGACAGCCAGTAATTCCACCAGATGGATGTGGTATAAGAGAGGGCTGTTTTCATCCATCCGGTCCCGCTCCGAGCGCATCATCTGTATCAGGGTCTGGAAGGAGGCGCGATCGTTGTAGAAGACCAGGACATCTTCACCTGAGTTCACCATCTGGAGGGTGGAGTCACAACACACCGGTGAACTTATGATGAATATTACCAGTCTTTTTACTGATATTTGCAAAACCAAATCTCCTTTTGACCTCAGCCATGACGATGTCCTGGCCCTTTTTAATGGATTTGTTCTCAGCTTTCACAATGGTCTGCAAGAACTTTAGATACTGGACGTGTCGTCCGTGGGTCTCAGTACAGTGAACAAAGTGCTGAACCACCCGCTCATTGATCTCACTACATAGCTGGAAGTTGTTCATGAAGATGTGTTGCATGGTGGTTGCCTCTAGGATCTGAGAGAGCGACAAAACCATGATTAAACACCACAGTTGATTTAAAAAAAAAAAAACAGTGAATGTCTGAAAAGGTGTCTGTTCTACTCACTCCAGGGTTAAGAAACAGGTTTATGTGTTTGTGGAGGAGAGCCTGATTCTGCTGATTTCCTGCGCAAAAATTCTGCAGAAACTCATGAGCCAGTTTCATTATTTCCTGCATTCGAAAATCCTCTCCCTGTTGCATAAAATGAAAGGTCGCTTTCTGCATAAATACACATCCATGATAAACTTTAAAGTTTGCTTCCTTTAGCAGGGCTGCACCTTCTCATATGGGATCTGCAGGAGCTCCAGTACCACACTGTGTGCCCCCATGTTCCTCAGCAGCCTTTGTTGCTGTTTTTTGCTCTTCTTTCCTGAAGTCCCTTCCTGGATACACAGCTTACTGAGACGCAGCAGGATCTATTCACACACAGCGTCAATAACAATCTTATTATTTGTTATTAAACCTGAAAGCACCGTTTTTGAATAGAATCAAGCGAACCTCTTTCACAACTCTGTAGTTGTAATTGCTGGTTCCTTCCAACCTGTCTGATACCGGAGAGTCTCCCTGTAAGGATCAACAGTAAAAGTAAATAAATTGTTATGTGGAAGAATCTAATCCAACCTTTGATAAACTTAGCTTTCGTGTTACTATGCACCTTCTTTTTATTGTCAGATTCGGAAGGTCCATCTGCATCCATCCCGTCTTCTCCTTGTCTCTTATAAACCCACAGTTCAGACTTCTCCACAATAGAGCGGAGCTGGTCCAGGTCTGACTTGATCTGCTTATAGTTATCCACATCCTGACTCGTCACTAGCAGTTGGACCTAATGTGGACACAGAATAGAAATTCATGTGATCTGTAAACCTTTAAAATCCAGAACTGTCACGTTTAAGAAAATTAATTTGCGTGTAAGAATTTACTTGTTTGAAAGCCATGAGGACCTCCTGCCTCTGGCTGAAGTGTCTGAAGAGAAGGTGCAGGGCCCCAGACACGAGAGGAGGGTAATCATGCATGGTCAGATGCAAGAGGACCCGTAGGAAGGTACGGCCTCCATGATCATCCAAGTCTAGTGGGCTGTTCTCTTCACTTGTAAGGAAGCAGAGCCAACTTAGTTAAAACCTCATCTTGCCTCAAGTGACTTGGGATTGATGAGTACTAGTGAAATATGATTTACCTTCCTCCAAAGATTCCCTCTGCCTGTTCTTCAATTTTTTCAAAGTCAAGATTTCCTGCAGACATAAAAAGCAATGTGTTATATTATAATATATTATTACAATGTCTCAGCATTGTGACATCTGTGCTTTTCCCACTCTGATAAAACTCGTGTCTGTCGTAACGCTCCAGCATACCTGGCATCTGACTTGTCACATTATTTGTTCCGTTCTGACTGGAAGCTCCATCTGCTTGTGGGTTACTCTCATCAAACTCATGTTTGAAGATACAAAGCAGGCAGGAGATCCTGTAGTCTAGCCGCACGTTCAAAATGAACTGAAGGGAAAAGGTCAAAGTCAAATCTCAAGTCAAACCAAATTGTCTGTAGTAGCGTCTCCAAATGTCCCACCTGTAGAATCTCAATGATCTTCAGCTTCGTATCCATGACCATGATGTCCTCCCGCTCTGGTTCAGTCTGTGTTTTAACCACATCACCCTGTGGCTGGCGGGTTGGTGTGGTGGGCAACAGACCGCCTCCTCGCAGCACGACCTGGGTCATCAACTCCCCAACTCCATGGATGGATTTCATCACGTTGCTGCCTGCTAAAAAAGGCGAGGTGACAAATCAAATTTTATACTGATATTTTAAAAAACTTTTATAAATTCAATATTAAACTGTTTGAATTCCAAGAAAACAAGAACAATCTAAAATGAAACTGTAAAAAAACTGAACCGCTCTTCGGAAAAAGAAAGTTCGGTGTTTACCCTTGTTCTCCTCCTCTTTCTCCATCTTGTTAATGGGGTAAATTGTGCTGACATGGACACAGTCTAAAATATTAAGTAAGACCTTTGTCAGTCGCAGCAGGTCGCTAAAGTTGTAGAAACCAAAGTATATGAGGTTCCTAGCCAGGTTCACCACCTGTAAAATCAAAGCCAAAACTTTTATTCAAAACTTCTCATCTGTTCACACAAACACCAAACAATTGAGACTTACCTCAAATGTAAGTTTGTTCTTCTCCTTGTCAGAAAAGGGGATGTTCTGTGACACCACCTCTCTCAGGTAGTTCTCCACAAAGTCCATGGTGAGGGAGAAACGCTCCTTAATCTCATCCCTGGTTGTTCCGTCATTGTCGTAGCTGCATTTATGAATGAAAATTAATAAATTGTCTTACTTCTTTTGGACGACAACACAAGTCAATTAAAAAAATGTAACTCACTCGTCAATGGCGATCTTTGAGGGAATCTCAGACCAGAGACGTGCGTATTTGACAGGTGTGACCTGTTCCTGAGGGTCACGGTCCACATGCATGTGCAACATCAGGCGGCAGAAAGAGGCCCTCAAGTCAAAGGGCAAGTCCTCGTCAGACATGCAGCGCAGGATCAAATCCACATCCAGCTGACTGGAGATCTTGTTGATAGCCAGATACTGACGGTCCAGGCACATCCGGGCAAAAAGGTTCAGCTGACATCTGGTGGAAAATTGTTTTGTCTGTAGCTTTCTTCTTCCTCTTTTTTATGTGTGTATTCAAATAGACCTTACCTGTAGTAGCTGACCACCTCAAGGTCTTCTTTCTGACCCTCCTTGGCATCTTGAGCCAACTCCCGAATGCTCTTACTCCGGATCTCCTTGCAGTTGTCTTTCCAGAACAGCCAGACTTCCTCCTCATCCTCTGCCTCCACTGGACTCTCTCCATTTGATACCGTCTCGATCTCAAACCTCGACAGCACCAATCTGGTGGATAGCATATAAATTGTTTCTGAACTCTGTTATTATTTATGGAATACATCATGGAATGAGATAAAGAGAGGCTGACTTGGTCTCGATGAGGATGTCGGCATTACTGGGATCCAGTACAGCATTGCAGATGAGCTCCTGTGTCACAGGGATGGATTTCTGCATGGACACGCAGAGATCTGAGAGGTAATCCAAAAACCTAGACAAACAATGCTTAATTTTAGTTTTTAATAAACCAGGGACATTAAGGGAATGCATAAATCAGTGTGATTTATATGAACTATAATACATTGCAAACTCATTACGATCCATATATATATCTGGACTTTATAAATGCATATCCTTTTGAAGATCTTTTAACAAATAAAATGGAACCTCAACGCTCCACCACTGGGCACCCACCTCGGTTCCCTGTTTTTCCTCACTAGAGTGACAAATGTGTCAATCTCAGCAGCAGTGATGTGCTTCTCCAGCAGTTTGCGGTTATTGTGCAGCAGAGCTGTTATTGTGTCTTCTGCCAGCACATCGTATCCGATCTGCTTCTGCATGAAACGGAACTGTTTGGCTATGTATTCCTGTAAAGAAAAGGACGAAGGCTTTTAGTGCTACAAGGTTCCGTCAAAAGGGTAAAAAGCAGATTTTCTGCATCCACCCACCTGGTTCTTCCTGTAATCCTGCTGAGAATGTCGCAACACTCGGTAGCAGAGCCTACAGATGTGTCTAAATGGAGCATGCCGCTGGTCCCCGAGTTCCTCCAGTCGCAGCATGGGACCATCTCCACTGTCCGTGAAAGGAGCTTGAAGGAGTTTGAAAATCTGAAATGAAAGTGGAGCATCTTACTTCCCTAAAATATATTCAAATTCAAACAGGACAGCTGTGAAAGTACAACCAACCTGCTTCAGAATGTTTTGCTCTCTCATGAGTTTTTGTCTTTCTCTGCTGGGTTTGTTAACCATGATATCCAAGACATCTTGTCCACTGTTGGGAATGTCCACCACAAAGAAAACTAGATCTTCCAGAAGTTTGGTTACAAATCTGAAGACGGCACACATGCAAGTTAAATGCAACAATAAGATAGCATTTAAATGAGAGTTTTATCTAAAGTCAGTATCTCGGATACCTCCTTTCATTCTGAGTAATAGTCCCTTTCTCCAGTTTACCAGCGATGGACGCCAGCACTTTGCTTGCATCATTAGCAAAATCTAAATCACGAACTTCAACTGGTGGCACTGGTACTATGGCAAAAGCTTCTTTGTCCTCCTTAACTGCAGATGTTCCAATCTAGGAAAAATCATGCATCTTTGGTCATCTTGTCTCTCAGTACCGAATCCTTACATTTGCATCATCTCCTCACCATTAACATAACAGGCTTCTCCTCTTCTTTGTCAATTGGCAGCACCGTGCTGTGGACCCAAGTGTTTGTGCACAAATGTCTCAGCCTCACATAGGAGTTCCTAGAAGTAGCAGGGGATGAAGAGATTCTTTAAAATACATAAGAGAAATCTAAATGGCCAAGAATAGCTATTGGTCAGTTTAATGAGTTATTTCTAGTAGTTAAACCTACTTTATTTTTAGTACAAGCAGGCATTCATGCAGATGGACAGAACTTAAATCACCAGTCACCCAGCAAGTTCCTGCAGTTCTACTAAATTCTACTAAGTTACACATTCCGGACCTCTGCAAGATGTCACTGACATACTGCCAGTACAGGATATCTTTTAAAAAGCCCGGTATCAAATGTGCTTCCTAGGAGAAGACACATCTGTTTCCATTATCTGCAAAATCACGATTACTGTAATAAAGGCAACACTTTACAGAAAATCTATTTTGATAATTGAGAAACACCTAGGTGAAGGCGAGAAATGCATGGCGTACAGGAACAAAAGAGTTATGCTGAGAAGTGCAATGCACGTAACAGAGATGACAATAGATAAGGATGTTTCTAGGAAAAACCTTTACGCAATTCTCAGAAATTACTTTAGATTCATACTGATCTTAATTATAAAGTTTTGCATTGTACTTGGTTGAAGCAGGTTTTTCCTGCGTTACTTGCCAACACAGAAAAAAAGAAAATCAATGACATAAAGTCTGAGCAAAACACGTCTTTTATATCCATGTACAACATATGTAAGTGTGCCTTTTCAGATTTTGGTACATACATCAGGTCATAGATAACATTGCTGGCGGAGCCACAAAAACGCACTGAACCTGAGAGGTTTACCTCTATTATTAACCATTAATTAGCCCCCCAGCCAAGTTTGAACAAGCTTGTTTTACATGCAAACATGAGTTGCTAGCATGTGACATCTAAGCAAACACTAAACTGTAACACAGGTTACCCTTAATTGAGTTGTTTTTAGATTGTTAGATTTTACATATCATACCTGGGCACCATGGAGTCCCCACCTCTCAGAGTGGTGGGGTCAAGCTCAAATATGGAGGAGATGTCCATGCCATCAGGAACAGGTACAAGTGTGTACATGACCTTCTCCTGAGGAGCACGGAGGCGACCTCTCAAAGCTTCATTATCTGCATCCAGCTATGGGAGGGTATGAGAAGAGGCAAGTCTGGTAGAGTTAATTCAGTTTCAAGGCTATAGGGAACAGTTTCATCATATAAACTGAAAAGGTGGCCTTTAAGAGTCACAATGGTTTGTGCAACACTGCCACCTACTGGCATCATTTGATCATGCTAAAGTCATCTTTTCATATTTCAGACAACTTAACAAGTGTACCTGGAAATTAAAGGGAGTGAAGTCCACCACCTTAAGCAGAAAGGAAAAGACCCAACACAAAAAAAGGATATGAACAATGGCAGAGGTGTAGGGGGGTGTAGCACGGTGAAAATAAGAGCACTTACCGAAGAACGCTGCTCAGCGCTCTCTTCCTCAAAGTCTTGATTTACCTGAGCAACACATACTCGTGTTAAATCTATTACAAACCATGCCAGCACAAAAAAATGATCTTAAATAATCCATACGCCACCATACATAAGGTGTATTAACATAGGTAACCAATTAATAGAGTGACACATACCTCACCCACTTCTGCAGCCAAATAACACCCTGTGGCCAAGTGTTTGAACCTAAACAGGCTGTTCCAGTAGCCTGCACCTCCCCTGCATGGATCATGGTGAACCACCTTAATAGAGCCAAAATAATTAAAATCTCCTGCAGATAAAACAGGCATCAGGCACCTTTAGACAGTCTGAGTCTGTGCTTACTCTTGACACAGAGCCTGGCTTGAATCAGAAATCACCAACATTAACAGAACTGGTTTTCACCTTGACAACACACAATGCTTACTTCGACTTCCCACAGTGCTTTGCTGCTGGTGGCTGAAGTGGCAGACTGACGACCTGTGGTTCTGAGAAAAACATATTGCTTTTTCCTGTGGTCATCACAGGTGAGAAACTTCTCCTGCTCTGCATGGAACAACCGGACTACGTCCCCCTACAAACGCCAAACATACAAACAAATAAGTAAATAAATAATAAGAGTCAAAATGCAACCCAAGAAAATTGGGTAAAATCAGGGAGGTTGTTGCATCACTGTTTTGCAAAGACCTGCTTTAAAACGCGTTTGGTTTTTTTTAAAACTATAACTGAGGCTATTCTATCATGTTATGGCACCTGTAAAAACAATGTAATGTCAGGAACAGTCTACCCACCCCTTTTAGTATCGTTTCCTTGTTGTCACTCCATTTCATGAACAGAACAACCTTCCAGCTTGTGTTGCAATTGACAGAATTGACCTGAGTTTTCACAAAACCAAAGGAGATTTTTAAAATGCAATGTCATCAGGAAATTGTAAAGCTTGTTTACATCCTGGAGACTATATGTAATGCAAGCCAACAACACAAGTGGACACACACCTCATTGCATCCTGGGTTGTCAACTAGCTGGTGACTACTGGCATGTAGAGGCTGTCCTGCATTCACAGGGTTAAGGACCACTTTGTCTCCTATTACAACCTGCAGGACAGAACGAAATTGGATTAGATAAGTTGAGAAATGTCAAATAAAAACAGAATTACAGGTTAATGCAAAACAGGTGCAATAATATAAGGAAATTCAGAATCACTAGGTTTATATTCATTAATATTTTTTTATTTTGCAAATGTCATTTCTCATAAGGCGAACATGACTCCAACAACTGCCAGGGGGAGCTACAGACCACAATGTGTTAAGGAGTTCAGGGTCCATACTTTTTATGCAGGATGTAAGAAATTAATGCGTGGCATCGGGGGGCTAACTATACTATACACGAGGCTAAAGATGCTGACAAGCTGAAAAAATTTCTTTGCATGTTGCAGAGAACTGATGTAACAATGTGTGTCCGTGTTAACAATTGTTTTTAAAAGCAAAAATAATTTTCTCTGGAAATATTTGACCTTTGTTTAAGCTCTTTGAGCAACACAGGCCTGTAATTAGTGCCTAGTTCCTGCACATTACCATCCCCGTTTTTCCCCAAACGGACTTAATAAGCGTAACCGAATTTGCAAATTAGCCATATTATCGCTATCAGCATCCATCAGCCACTAGCAGAAATTACAGCATAATCGGCCAATAGCGATGTTGCTTTGAAGCCCCATTATACCTGAAAACTTTTTACACTTTTGAACAGTGAAAAAATAAATATATGCATGTTTTATTAAGTAATTCCACATTGCACCTGTCCGTCACTCATGCTTAAGGCCCTACCCTCTGCTGCTGAGGTGTTCAACAACATACAGTAGCAGAAACGTGTTGGCTTAGGATGTGAAACTCACTTTTCAGCACCTTCCCTAATGAATATGCAAATAAAACAAACTCTCTAATTTCAGAATATCTATCATTGCTTCCAAATCCTTCTTTTAAAAGCAGTACTTGATGGGGGCATGAATAAAATATGCAAACTGCTCTCTAATGTCATCTTTCAAAAAGCTTTCAAAGCCTGTGAGACCTAACGTGGCACAACACTCCAATCTACCCACACTGTCTCCCAGGGATCGCAGCTTGTAGAAGGGCTGAATGTAGAACCAGGATCCCTCGTTTCCCGCTGAGTCCAGTGTTACTCTCATGGCGTTTTTCTCCAGCAGCGCAGGTAGGCGCTTGTTCACCGTCAGATATTTATTGCTTTTCAGGTGCAGCAGCTGTTAGCAAAACAAGAAATATTGGTGCGTGTCGACAAGGCTCATAGCATCAGCATGTAAAAGCGATATATCTCCAGAGCTCGTCTCTGGTATCTTTATCTGTTCTAGGAAAACTCTTCAGGTACTTGAAAACTCTTAATCTCCTAATTCCCATGACCTTTTTCAGTAGTCCCATTCAGGCAACTCTTCCCACGCCTGTCAAAAATAGTTTAATGCCAACTGGACTGGAAACACACCAGCTGTGCATTTTTTTGAGGCCTTAACTTCACTTTAATCCTACAAAGAGATATATGGTGTTTGAGCTGGAGCCAAGAATGTACACTGCCAGCTGTAGGATGCACCCGAGACATCAGTCAGTAGAGCAGAAATTCATGGTGGACACACCTGGATGACATTTCCATACTGGATGATGGTTCCCAGCAGCTTGCGGTTTTCAGACTCGTTCTGCTTCTTCTCCAGGTCAGCAGCATGCTACATAGAGAGAGGCACCCAGTAAACCCTGAATAATCAGGCTGATATTTTTAGGACTTCTCCCGCACATACGTGAAGTTTGTTGAGGAGGACTGCGTCCGTGGTGCTGTTGCCTCCAGGTTTTGCCGCCTTCCAGAACTGTTTCTGTGCCGAGTATCTGTTCATAGGACACAGTCTGAAGAGGCAGTCTGAGGAAATAAAACGAGAGGAGAACGCCAGTGAGCTCCAAAAAGATCAGATGTCATCCTCATGATGGTCCTACACAATTTAGCCCACTCTGGCAAAGACAGTATTAGGGGAAAAAAATCTAAACAGATCAAACATTTTTACTCTAAAGGAGTATCACCATCTCCTACATGCTGCAAACAGGTAAAGCTGTCTCTCACACATAATAATCAAATCACCCGTCACACACCAGCATCACCATTCAGACAGAAACAAATCTCCCCCTGTTGTCAAGCTTTATAAGCATGAACTGGATTTTATTTTTTAAAAATCAGGATGTAATACAAAAAAAAGAAAATAATAATCAGAAAGATCATGTTTAAAACCGGTGTTCGTACACTGTTCACAGAGCAACTATATGCCAGCTGATGAGGGGGACCCAGTGAGCCTTAACCAGGGCAGAAATAGCAGCTCTAAAGTTTCTGAAAAATGGGGCCAAGCGAAGAGGCTCCAGGGATTAACCATCATTGAGCACAGGGTGGAGGAGAAGGCCATGGACTGATGAAAAACTGGGGCATCTGTCTGCCAGGGACAAGCAAACTAGGCCGTTAAGATTAGAAGAATCTAATGTGTGGATTCACGGGGTGGCATCATGTTCCCCACAAAAGTTAATAGAGGATTTTAAAAACAGCAACTCAGTAAGTTGTTTCAACAGTACAACAGCCCAAAAAGTAAAACAGGTAACTGATGATCGAGGAGAGACAGCAGCCTGTGCTTATTTTAGACAAACCCTCCCTTATTAACATCCTTATCTAAATTTGCATAACCTGTAGAAATGATACTGTGCCCAGTCTGAGTTTAAAGGTCAACTTACTGTTATAGTTGAATTCATTTATTTATATGGTTTCTGTTACACTCAATACTGTCTCAAAATGTTTTACGGACACCCAGAGCCTGGGTATGCTGGGTATTTACTTATCAGCACAGCTAGTTTAAAGTACGGGTAGTTATATTTGCATTAAAAAGCAGAGCTTTGGTTATGATTTGAATAGCTCAGTTAGGAGGCAGCAATGAAACTGCATCATCACCGTGCCAGAACACTGCTCTTCGCAGTTCCTTTTCTGCTCTTTTGGTGTCGAAAATTGGCAAGGGAGCCTCTCTGGCGCAAATTATACAGGTAGTAGGAAAACTATGACAGCAAGCACGTTATTTTGGGGCTTACCTCTGAATTTCTTAGGTGGGTTGTTGAGGTCACCTGTGTCTGGCTGTACCACACAGCGGTCATCAACAAGTCTGTGGACATGACAGTCGTGACAGTTTGTGAATCTTCCATGATCTATACCATCAAAGGCTTTAAAACTCAATATTCTTTTATGAAGCATTCCGTATGACGTGATGTAAACAGGAAAATGATGAAAAGAAAAAATGCAAGAATTTAAATGCCACTGTTGGTATTTTGAGTATCGTGATCTCGACGCCATTAGTGTGAGGAATTTTAATATGATTAATCAACCTTTCACCAAGGCTTCTGTTTAGACAATCGGGTCAGGGGTTTCTCCACATTTGAACTAAACCTGCTGGAGATACTCCAGATGGTTCAGCACTAACCCACAACACCAGAAGCTCTTGGATGGGTTTCACCTCCCCAGTTTAAAAGCTTTGTGGTGTCGACAGAATGTAAACATCACTCTTCTTCTTCTTCTTTACTCTTGGATTGGATCAGTGTATTCTGAGGTTCACAATGCCAGTCTTTAACAAGCCAACTTCCTGTTGTGCACAATCTTTTTGTTTGTTTTTAGGCTGTATTATGCAGGAGCCACCATTCCCTCCATGTGAATTGATAATCCTGATCAAACTCGTGCGTTTCTGAGTGAAGGTCTACATGAACAAGGGTCATTGTGCAGTGAAATTAAGAATAAACCTCCTGAAATCTGATGAGGCTGAGATTTTATAATCCAGTCTGCAGGCGACTAAATGCCAGACAGCATCCTCTCTGAGGCAGGGCTGGTCTGCAGCGGTCTCTTGGGGGTCACATTCATAACACTGACAGTAAAACAACATCTAATACAATAACGCCATTTATAGTTCCATTCTCAACAGAAGTGCTCATGGCCACAGTGGGGTGGGGGGTGATTACTAGGCCTAACAATATGAGGTGGGAAATCTGACAAACAAGCTCCATCATGGCAGTCTTCAAAGCTGTGCACACATTTGTTGCCATGGTGGGTGACGCACAAATCTAAACTGTGAGCGTGGTTTCCAAGAGCTGGCAGGAGGAAGGACTCGGTGCTGCCTGTGGTGAGTGGCAAGGCGAATAGCAGCATGCCGAGGAGAGGAAAACAACAGCACTTGAAGAGGATGGGACGCAGATGACAACAACGATGCTCATTTTCACCTCACTGAAGGAAAAACAAACACCATGTGGTGGGACATAGAAAAGGAAAGAAGCGTGCAGAACTGAACCTGACATTGCAAGGATATCGTCTGACAACAGCAGCCACAGCAGCGATTGCCTCACTGCATCTCCTTTTAGCCCTCTGTTCACAATGTTGCCTTTCTATCAAGGATTGCTCAGTTTGGACATAATGACATGCACTTTGAACTACTTGCCTACAATTAGGGCGGAGGGAAAACGTCACGTAAATGGCACTTAGCATGGAGCAGGAAAAAAAATAGCAAGGTACTTCGGATCGAGAGCATCAACTAAGCACACGGTGCCATGGAAATGAGAGGGCAGCCAAAACTATAACAACATCCCATGTTTTTTATACAAGACAGTACTAGTTATATTTCAAACTCCTTGCAGACAGCTGTCAAGGCTTTTTTATTTGCAGATGAGACTAAAGTGGTGACATTTTGAATATCATCTGCAATATGATTTTTTTTTAGAAGGGTTTGACAAAAAGTCAAAGGAAAATGGCACATTACCGTAAATAAAATGTTTTTCAATATACCATAGTCTTCTGATTTTTATGCATAGCAAAACGTATGGCAGGAGTTGCTGTGATAAACCTGATTTCCTTCAATTACACAAATTGAGATCCAGAAAGTAGATCTTCCTCTGTATATAAAGTAAGCAAAGGCCAGATCTGATCCAACAGATCCATCCTGCAGTCATAGCCACAGTAAATATGTGTTTAAGCAGGCATTTCCAGAGGAAAAAAACATTAAAGAATATATATAACCCTTTGTTTTTGTTTTTTTAAATAGAGTGATTCAAAATATTGAAGTGCACTGCTTAGAGGGACAGAAAAAATACACAAGAAATACAAATTCCAACAATGAATAAGTGAGTATGCTGATGATTGGTTTAATAAGCTATATCTATAGATTATAATGTGTTACTGTTGACTTTGAGATGATCCATCCATCCCACCAGGATGTAAGGAGGGAAAGTAGAGGTGAGAAAGGGGTCATAGAAACCCAAATGAGTAAAAAGCAGAGCGTTTTTACCCTAAAGTGCTGATAAATCCACTGGTGGTGCCCTCTGCATACAGGGAACATATGTCCCCAATGTGGAGGAAGCTGGACATCTTGTCCGACATGGTTCCTTGGTGGTGACGGCACCTGCAATAGATTATTGCTGAAACGTTTTTGACTGTGGATTAGATATTTAACCCCCTCATGCAGGTCAAGTGTTCAGCAAAATGACTCCACTTGCATATTACACCCCTCCTGTTTCTGCAGGTAAATGTTACCAATCCCTTAGAATACCTATTCTAATCATGACTAATTTCTCTCTCTCTAGAGCTCTACCTAATATTAGCTCCTGATATACAATTATGAAGCACCTAATTGCAATTAGCTTCAAAACGAGTACAATGAGATACATTGAGACCAGTTACAGATTTTTCCCGTTCACGTTGATTGGACTATGCATTATGATACAGAATGTACACGTATACAGACATCTTTTCTTACAGCTTTTGTCAGAATCTAACTGTGACTAGTGACGCAGACATGCAGAACTTTTTCTTTTTCTACACAAAAAAAAAACAAAAAGGCCTGCGATTATGTCCGCATTATAGCGTCATACGTCTGAATCTGGAGGTCACTGATGCCTCAAGCGCACAAAATTCGGTTTACTAACAAAATTCGGTTTACTAACAGTGCTGTTGCTTGACAGGCTGCACCTTCCGCGTAGCTATGGCGATGTCATGGTGACGTTTGACATTTTTGACGTTTTCTGCCACTAAAATTGGACAATAATAAAACCACGTTGTTGTTTTTTTTGTTTGTTTTTTAATGGCACGAGCAAAAATGTGCGCGTGGGCTACTTCCTGACATCTCAATGACAAAATTAGCTTTGGCTCAACACATGAAGGCAACTGCTGGTGATAAGAACGACAACATAGACGCCTCTTACTTGACAGAGATGAAATAAGGCGTCAAAGAAAGAGGGAGAGCCGCGAGAAGAAGTGGGTCAGCAGAGGATAATTTCCACAGCGCTATCCTCGGTTAAGTCCATGGTGGTGAAAGTCCAGGTAAGAGCAGGCTGAGCGGAGTTATCTCTGACAGCTCAACGCGTCCTCAGCAACAATCCGCTTCTTACCTCCTCCACATGGCAAAGAGGACACGCCCCTTTATACAGCAGCGAGGCCTTCTGGGTAATGAAGTCCTCACGGTGGTCACTCGGGGATTCACCAACTCACTGCCTGGCTGATTAAATTTCTAATTAATTGTAGTTCTGACGGCCCAAATGTGAAACACTTGAACTATGCTGGAAAGATTTTTGACTTCTGAGTAACGAAAACCTTTGCACAGCACTTCACATATCCTACTGTGTGTAATTAACATGTGTCTGCATTGTCAAATCCAGCTTTCTGTTCATCTCCACAATTTTCTATATATGTCAGGAACAGAAGCTCAGATCAGAGGGGTTCATGCTGTGCCTTTCGAGGTGTGAAAGGATGTAGGATGAAGGCATCAGATGTGTGTGGATGAGTTTTCTGTCAGAAACGCTAATTTAGCCAATGTGGACACACAGATACACCTGCTGTTTCTGTTGACACATGCTGAGACTGACTTTCATTCTTTCTTCACCTGGCTCATAAATTGAGACAATCTGGCTGATCTGTAGTCCCCCCATAAATAAATAAATAAATAAATAAAATCAATTAGAGTCATCTTCAACATCTGTAAATTGAGCAGAATTATTCTCAACACAGTGACCTGTTCAATGAATAAAATAAAATAAAATCTACCTCGCCTCTGTAAAAACCCGCTCATGCTTTAAATATGCAAAAATGAGCAAAAGCATCACTCCTGATCAGAGGGGGTTTTCTTCTTTTCTGGGTCTCAAAAATTGCTGCCACTTATTATCAGGTGGAATAAAACCTCATGCATTAATGTGCAGTGGTCCTGAGCTACGGCACAAAATCGAGCTTTGATAAATTTGGGAGAGACTAATGCAAATGCCGTAAATATGGTTTGGTGTGTCCGTGTCGCGGCTCTGTACTCACTACTTATTGTTATATCATGAATAATGCAATTAGGATATTTGCAGCACAAAGCAGATGAATTCAACACATAATTGTGTAACACATTCACTTGGGTTTTAATGATGTCACATACATGACATCACAATATCTGTCGTGAGATGCTAACAGAAGGAGTTTACTGGCCTTCAATAAATTTGAATACTGATGGTGGAGTATGCAGTTGTCATGGATACACTGTGCAGGCAACTGGCGACCACAAAGAAAAAGAGGTGGTTGCACCTCACGTAAAACTGTAAACATTAGCTGGATTCTGATATGAAAGGTAAACACTAGCAACAGCCAGAAAATGTTCCCATATGCAGAGGGTGAGATGGATGTAGTGACAGTTTATTTCTGTGATTGGTTTAACTTGTAGCTGACATGTCCCACCTTATTTTTACTGCATTAAAACATCATCATTAAAAAAAAAACCCCGCAACTATTCATGCACACAGACAGAAGCACGATACTCTTCAGCAACCCAAAGTGTGGGTGCACGGACTGTGAGCCTTATCGCTGTGCATGTGACCGAGTATTTTCTTGTGCGCTTTCAGGCCTTCCCTCAGCAGTGCTGTGTGGGCACTGTGGTTGGTAGATCTCTAGACTCAGGCGGAGATACTCGTCTGTGTGGGCCAGGCCTTCAAAGTAAACTCTACATTCATCGAGTCGAGCTCAGTGGGATCGGAACAAAGTGTCTTTTCATCATTCTCTATTGTTTCTAACGCCATTTAAGAAGCCTATCAGGGACTGTAACTACAGTACTGAGCATTTTCTGTTGCCATGACGCACACCTTCCCACCACCAGCACCTTCCAGACAACCCAAAAACTTTCTGCTATTTTCAAACAACCTGTTTGAGTTGGGAACAAGGACGTGATGTAATTTCTAATCTCCTAATGACATCGACTCACACGCAGTCAAAGCTTAAGAGGTTTACTGTCCTGCAGCTCTCACCCAGACAGGTACACTGGCACATATTAATAGAAACTCCTGAGAATGCCCACATACATTGTCTTCAGTGAAAATCTAATGTGGAACCATAGTTTATTATATTATCCAACAACCAAAGTATGGCAACCCAGCATAAGAGAGAGTTACCACACCAAAAATAAAAGACAATTACCCTTGCCCAGTGGCATAATAACCTGCATATCCCCAATGGAAATAAATGGAAAGGATTATACCAGCTACTGGAATATTCTAATTTGGATTTGTGATCTTGTGCCAAAACATATTATTCATACAGCCATACATGCCACTCTGCATTAAATTGTTGGGTGTGTGTGTGTGTGTGTCCTTCCCTTTCAATCAGGAGCTGCACATAGTAATCAACATGCCAGACCATGGAAACACACCAGCTGGAGTTCTGGAGACTCACACTAGCAGAGGTCGAGCACTTTGCCTTTGAATTAAACACATTCAAAGGCAACTTGACCGAGAACAATAGCCAACGGTGCCATGGTCTGAACTCACCTGTTTGACCTGCTGTAAGCCACTTTAATGACACGTAATCCGTTAGGATCAACTCGGTTGTAGGACCTATCCTTAACTTTCTCTACAGTTTTATAACACGATGGATCCCTTTAGTGAGCACGTTTGTTTTAAATTATCTGTCACTGATCTTGCTTCAGATTCACACCGCATTCAGGGATATTCCCCCAGATTTATAGAACATCTTTTCATTATCCTTGCTAATTAGGAGAGAATTTTGAAGAAGCAAAAGATGGCTGTCCTAAAATAGATGGGGTCAAATGTCCAAATGAGGAAAGGATACACAAATAGGTTTGTGAGATAGTTTTATTCATTAAATTAGCTGAAGGCATTTTAATTTCTACATAATGTATTAACAATTTATTACAACGCTCTGAATGTTAACACCCTAAGACTCCTCAGGCACCCTCAAACCTGCTGAAAACATCAGATGAGCGCTCTGAAAATGCCAAAAATGCCGCCCAGTAAAGTGAGTGTAGGTGTATTGGAGACCTAGTGCGTATGCACGTGTAGGTCTGATCAGTGACGAGAGCAGCTGTGGAGGAAGCCGTCTCTTCTCTTCTAGAACTTCCTGCTCAGCCTGCTGCAGGTGTACTGGGCCAAATTTAACTTCACATCTGTCACGGGAGGAGCCCATGTGAGAAAAACAAAACGTGACATCCTTTCTCTGTACCACTGAGCTAGAGATGAAAAACCACCCAAAGTATAATGCACAACAATACAGGAGGGGAACACAGGGGCATCAAAGCTACAGTCAGGTCTAGGAAATTCTCAACAAATTTATTTTGAGGAAGCAGCAAATTGCTGATGACACAACTAAAGAGCTAATGCTAATATGCTAATTGATTTTGTTATCCAATGTAAAATATTTGGCTACCAACTCCTGCCACTTCCTCAGTGACCTTTTTTTTACATCTTTGAGACAGTAAGCTTGAATGTTTTTTGAATATTGGAGCTCCTGTCGCTGTGGAATGAACAAGTCTGCTCTGTGATTCTGGGCTTTCTCTGTAAAAGTTTTGATGTTCTCTATTGGGTTCCTCTTACTCATATTTACCACTGTATGTTTTATTAGCATGGGGGCTTAGTTCATTTGCTGCTATTTATAGCTTCATCATACACAAAAAACCTAAAAGATCTTTGAAACCTTTAGGCATGTATTTCTAAATGTATATAGCTTTAAGGTAAGTCAGAGTCTGAACATCTGGCTTATAAACTGGTTGACACAGCAGGGAAACCAGTAGAGAAGTGTGTGTGTGTGTGTGTGTGTCTCACAGTCATTTAGCCTCTTTCAGCCCCAGTGTGGTCCCATTTCTCGATGCAACATGGTCTCCATCCTAATTAACCCAGATGTGGATATTAATAACACAAAAGCAGGTCTAGACTAGAAACAGGGCAGATTGAACAGAGGTTCTGATTTCAGAATGGCCACATGATAAATGGGACACTCTCAGCCCTCCTTTGACAGGGGAATGAGGTCCATTTCTAAATAAAAAAACCCTCCAGGCGCTTTATAATTGTTTCTAAATCTCTTGAGGCTTCAGAAAAATGAGAGGCTGAGAATATCTGCAATGGTGTAATGCATAAAAACATCAAATAAAGTGAAGTGGATCCAAACATAACTATTCATCAAAAATATATACTTGATTTTGACTGAAAACAAGTGCTATTAACAGATAACCCAAATTAGCTCTGTAGCTCTGGACAGAAAGCTGTGAATCCTTTTATGGGTCTGCACACAAGACACTTCTGATTCATGTTCTCTGAGAAAGTGTCAGTACAGGGCTCCAGCAAACACTTTTAGTCTGGTGAAAATGGTCTCTCACTTACTGAACGAGAACCCCCTGACACATGAAACGGAGCAGTTAAAAATTGAAACTTAACCGGGGCAACCAAACAGCAAATACAGACGGGCACTGATATCCGACTCTTTCTTATGGTTCTCACTATGAAGCCATCAACATTCTCTGACATTTGGAAACAGACACACAAAAACAATTTTAAAATATTGAGACAGACACCAAAACTGAATAAATCAGCTGAGAATAGATAAATCCAGTGGGAGGGACTGAGCACAGTTTTTGGCCCCGCAGTGGCACTTTTTCCTCAGGGGTCCATCTGTCCCACTGACCTGAGAGGCAGCATCACGTTGACTGGACGACAACGCTTCAGGTGTTTGGTTATGGTATCCTCCTGAGTAGTCAAATGTGAGCTCCTCTTGCACGTGTATGTTCCGGATAGCAAACAGTGCCAATCTAGGAACTACAGAGTGCACACGGACCGGCAGCATTATCAGGTTAGGCTGGCAGGAGTGGTTGATAAAGCGGCCTACATTTCCCACTGCAGCTGGATCCACAAATGTCTCTGTGGTGGAGCCACTTCCTGCATGTTCTCTCACTGCTATTATATAGTTGTGGTCCATAGACTTCTGAGCAAGTTGCCTGCGTCTAGCTTCCGCAAAACTGATCACCTCTCCTGCATACTCACATACAAAGGTTCCATTTGGGATCATTTCAAGGGTGCGTACTCCCCATCCTTTGTTCTTGGTGCTAAAAACCTCCAATTTGAGCCTCAGTCCTCTCTGCACCGCACGGTTAGAGCAGGCATCACTGCAGCCACACAGAGCGTTGCACTCAAACACAGGTGAGGAATAAGAGTCTGTTCTGATGAGGTTTAGTAGTTTGCCACTGGTGTCGTATGCTTGTCCATATGTTTGCAGGCAGGAGCAGCTTCCAGGAAGGCAAGAATGAGACTGACAGGAGCATCCAGGTACATTTACTTCAGTGGGGTCAATACTGCATCCTGGTCCCTGGACATTGTCTGGGGAATACTGCAACACGATAAAGAACAGTCACACATCACACAGCAATAAATGCAAGTGAGAATGCACAAGTACAATAAGGATATAAGGTGTGCATTATTTCTGCATGTACATCCCTAAATCTTAGCAATGGATTATGGAGTGCATCAATGTATGAAAACAGTACAATATATATAACCTGTACCCACTTCTTACTGAGTTAATCCTATTTTCTGAAAGGAACAGCAACAGATTAAAATGGCTCTTTATTACTTCACAGGTGTGGTTGACGAAACAGTTTTTGATATGCAATATCTCCCAAAAAGATGCTTTCCAACTCATGACCTGCTGAACTTTGTGTTATTTCACCATAAAATAAGGTGATGCCTAACAGCTAAGGAGACCAATTTGAAAGGGAGAATATTAAATTACTAAAGAAAATGATTTCAGCATGATTTCTCAGGTTAAATTTGGGGTTTGTGATTCTGCACAATCACGATCATAAAGCCTTAGCTGATACTTTGCTGCCATCTGCTGTGGAAAAAAAGTGGTTGAAATGATCATTATTATAAACCCAAGTTGTAAAACGACGCTGCAGCTCTACATACTCAAACGGGGAAACGTATACTGTAAAATCGGCTATGAAATCACAGGTTTTCGTGTAGCTTAAGCATTTTTTTTACATTCAGTGTTAGATATTCTACAGGGGAAGCAATAAATGATACCTGAAATTCAGGAAAAGGCAGAAGTCCTGAGCTCTCAACTAAAACAGGAACCTCTTCGAGGCTATTGCTCAAATCCATGTGTTATATTTTGTACCCTTGCTAAACGATCATGTTCAAAGTTTAGAAATCGAATTATGAAACCCAAACCGGAAGCTTTGACTCTATGACTTCCGGTTGTAAACACACTAGCGCCCCAAGTGGAGTTCTGGTGTAACTACGACATTGAGGGACGTAATGTGCAATTAGCGTCAGTCCTGGAATTAACAGATTAAAGCTTTCTGTCCACCAGCCATTGTTTTAAATGTGCTTACTTTTTGTATCACCTTCCCGGTGGATGTTATGGTTGTTAGCTTACAGAGACTGACTTCAGCACTCACGTTCATGGATTAAAGTTTTATTAAAGGTTATAAAAACTCACATTAGGGATGATTAATTAAGGCGCCATCCAATAAAGGTTATATGAATTCAAATAATACCTAAACCTTTTTCCTAAGTATGTATGAAATTCTGTCCTGTCCTCACGTCTCTGTGGTTGCAGTAATATAATGTGACCGACAGGTGTCAGTATTTGTTAACTAACGTTATCGATCAGGCATTTTAATTGAACAGAACAAAATAACAGGAATTAGTTAAAAATCAATACTAGAAAATCTATTTACAATCTAATTATAATCAGCAGCCTGGAGACAAACAGCTAACAAAAGATTCAAGGCCTTCCTCACCTTTGTCCAATTAATGCTTTCTAAGCTTTGGTCTCAGGGTAGTTTATATCATACTGTACTGTTAATACAGTATATGTTTTCCAGACAGAGATGTTTATGACAGAACAGATTTTGCGCCGAATAATTCAACATTTGCTGTACAAAACAGGAGCATTTGCTGAACCTGCTTTCTCCGGTATGTGACAGAAATATCTACAAACGGGCTGGTTCACTTTTATTCTGAAGTTTGATAGAAAAACACATCAGTGGTGTTAAGGAATAGCTACAAGCAGCAAATTACCACATGGTTTTTGAGACCCTGCAAAAAAAAGTATAACCTTTGACCAGCTGGCACTGCTCAAGGAAAATTATCAATGGTGTCAGCATTAATTTCATGGCAACCAACTGCTGCCTGACAGACAGACATTGTGGTCCTTGGTGACACCCAGCAAGCGTGAGTAAAAATAGCACTGGTTTCAAAGGAAGAGTCTGCCAACATGGAAATATACAGATATTAGACATCTGAACATTGCAGCTCATTTCAGCCCATTTCTGTCCTTAAAATGAACAGAATTTAGATCAACACAAAACCTGCTAATTAGCTTGGCTAAAAATATCTTTAGTAAATGTGCAGTGCTGCTGTCATCTGTAGTCACTGGAGGAAACAGTTCAATTACCATAAATCCACTGTTTGTGAATATCTTTTCCATTTTTCTATTTAAATGCTATTTATAGTTGATCATTTTCAAAGATTTGGGGAAATTCTGCTTTGAGGAGAACACAGAAACAGACCGGCGGGACATGCTTTGAGGAAGGACTTGAACGGAGAGTTAATGAACCAAACACCCGACAGAGCCCGTTCACTGGGGACATCATCAACAACAGAGCTGCATTCCCTCTGCTGCCGTGCTGATTGATTTGACCCCAAATTGCCTGCGATGCTTCTCCCAGCTTGTAAGGAAAGCTGTGCCGGGGCCACGTGGATGCACGGGTCTGAGAAGAAGGGAACTTTCAAAGGTCTCTCTCATTTGCC
Organism: Takifugu flavidus; assembly: GCF_003711565.1. NCBI lineage: Eukaryota > Metazoa > Chordata > Actinopteri > Tetraodontiformes > Tetraodontidae > Takifugu > Takifugu flavidus. The sequence continues at coordinate 2,254,415 of NC_079523.1, read as the reverse complement.
TTTGTCAGCAAGTCGGTGTAATTATGATAAGTTGAACCACAGGTTTCCAAGGTGCTTTGCAACACTTCATCAATCAACAGAGAAAGACAGAGATTCAAACACTTTGACAAACTAAACTTTGTCAGTCAAACTTTAGGGTGAAAACTTGAATCAAGCTCACACTTGCACTCCCTGCGGCATTTCGCAGACTTCTGGGTTTCTTCTCATTACTCGTGTGATGAAGATCTCATATAATCATTAAACCAGGATTAAACTGGGTTCATCAGCTCCCTGAGGCAAACAACAGAGTTATCGAAAGTTTTGCAGGTGGAATAACTCATTAAGACGGCAAACACATTACATTTTTGGCTAAAATGTAAAAGCCTAGGGTTCCGAGACGGCTCACATCTCTGGATCACAGACGTAAAAAAGTTCAAGCTATTCACATTAACATTAACTAAGAGAGTGCTCTCATTTTCCTCTGCTCATTTTCATTGTCTCAGTAATGATGTCGCACCTAAACCAGCCACACACTCATGTGCATTCTCCATCCTGCCTTCAGAACGTGCTCAGGCATGAAGTGGAGCATCTATGAGCAGCCAATTTGGTCCAGTCAGAGTGGAGAGTGATTAGAACACGCAGCTATGGACCATTCTAACGTCCATACTGCAATATCATCGCAGAAAATAAGGAGGCAAGTTGTTTTTGTTCTTTACATGAAAGAATATGTAACCTAGTTAAAGGATCATTTGAATAAATTCTAGTTTGCTTTTGGCTTTAGGCTTTTAGAAATTAGCCTAGAATGATAAATTTAGAATGTGGCTGCATCTACAGCGATTCAGGAGATCTGAGACTTGTCTGGAAGCAGAAGCATCCTAATCTGCCTGGAAATCTGTATTCTAGCGAGCAGACGTAGGGCACACAAGGTCACACGTGCTGATATCTAAAATATTAGAGCGGTAATGTATTATCTCTAATGAATACATTTAAACTGGTGAGATGATAACCTTTTTGGCCAAATATGGGAAGAATAAGTATAAAAAAAAAAACAGTAGTGGAGCACAAATATCTCAAATAATCAGTTCAGACCATGAGCACAACGTCATCTCTGCAGGATAATAAAATAATAATTAAGAACCAAGTCATGTAGTTTTTGTTACATTGAATGACTTCACTTTTTGCTATTTCTGGCCAATTGAAATTTTGTGCAGTGGGTGTCCTCAGAGGAAAGCGTCAGTGGATAATTTATCCTCTGGGCACCATGAATGTCAGCATTGTAATGTGATTTCATATCCAATAGTTCTTGAATTACTTCAGACCAAAGTGATGAGCTCACTCAGAAGCTGCGTCGTCTCTCCACTAAAGTATCCAAGCCTGAGTTCAACTCCCACGCTCACAATCCCCCATTTCACATGAACGTTAGGAGAGGAGGATCAAGCCAAGTTTATCTTTCTGTATCTCTTTGTCTGCTTTCAAATGTCACCAGGATAAGGTCAGGCCCGTGCAAGGATCCATTTTATGATTGGAAAACCCTTCACACAGATGTATGTGCCTTCCTCCTGTGTTCACACAGAGAAAGAATATGAGAAGAATTGAATTGTGCTGTTGCAATCAATAGAGTAATGGAGTGTGGCAGCCTCTGATGCTATTGTCACATTATTGTTTCACCTTCGTGTCAAAGAGAATCGTTTGTAAAATTGTTTTACGGGTGAAACAGGAAAGTGAGTCTGTGCACTGTGTTTGAATTTGGATTCTTTTTCCCCATGTCTGTAAGCTTACGAACACACACACACAACACAAGGAGCACACGTCTGTCTTCTGAAGATGGTAATGAGCTTCAAGCCTCTGTGTCAGCAGTGAGGATTCACACACGTTCACAACGTACGTTCAGCGTGCTGCAGGCAACAAGCTTTAATTGGGCCCTGGGAGGAAACAGCAGAACAATCCATCCCGCGATTCATTATGCATTTAACAGATTATTAACATCGCTAAAATGTATTATGTTCCCACATTTTATCCCCCACTTCTTCTGCACAGTATATTTCCATTATTCACACTCTACAGAAGCAATAATGTCAGCAATAAATCACACATATGAAGGCACGCAGCAGCGGATACTTATCTCCCATCCTCCTCTCCTGGAGATTGTACTCTACTTTATTTTAGCTGCAGGCTTGATTTAAAATCCATGTCAGACTCTGGTTACACTGTTTTTCAATGGGAACGTTTTCATTTTATTGCTGTTGGATAATTTATAATGACGTCTTGGCAACATTTCGTCAGCATAATTTGTTTAACTAGAATTTTGCCTCTCATTTCCAGTGTTCAATTCTGGTTCTGGAAATAGCTGTTGAAGGTGGATTGTGAGAGTTTAAACAGTTGAACAGCGGCTCCTAAAGCCAGGGTGTAGTTTAAGTCAAACATCTAACACCACTGATGAATCTTCATCTTCTTACATCTGTTTTTTTAGCCCCACATCCCTGAAGATGTTATTTACAGAACATTTAATGCCATTACAGACATGTGAGCAAGTGTGAGTGTGAGCAGCTAAATCTGTCTTTGCACGTGAGCGTTTGTGTTATGAGAGAAGAAGCGTGCCGGTGTTGTCTCTTCAGGCATCACTCGCAGGAACAGGTGAAGTTACACCCACAATCTTCTCAGAGCAGAGCAAAGCTCGGCCAGCATTGATACCCAGCAACAAACTACACCTGATTATACATGCCCCCTTTTACATTTACACAGATAAACAGCTATTTGAGGTTCCATATAACTGAATCCTGTCTGTTATATGTATGTTTTTTGTGGAGCACATCATCCTGTCCAAATGCAGGTGGAAAGAAGCTGCCAGGCCAGAAAGCAAAAGGTCCTTAAGTTACCCATTCTAATTCTCATACAGCTGCATTCGTCACCGGGTGTTGTTGACATTTGCAGCCAGTGTGCACAGTAAGAGAAGCTTTGGCGTTGCCCACTACGGTATGTGTGTGGTCATGGGGCCACCGTCTGATCTGTCATCCGCCTTTTTACAGTACTTATTTAGTGTATTAAGTCCCAATGTTGCCCGAGCAGCTGGCTAATTTTGGCAGCATGTAGCTCAGAGCATGTATCCCCGCAGAGGTGTCTGTCTGTCGCTCTAAAAAGACCAAAGCCTTTGCCGTCTACGGAAGCAGACATGCCGCTCTACCACCTGCGGGTTTTAACCTTGTCGGTGGCATTTAAGGCTCTGGGGACATTTTTCACTCGGCTGCCAGCGTCCGCAGGTGGATGCGGAGATGGGTTGTCAAGGAAACGGGCCACTTGGATGGGACGCGGCACAGGCTCCAGCACACGCTGTGAAAGGCTTTCATTGATAGCCGTTCCAATGAGCTGATTTCCGGTCTGTTACTAGGCGACCTAGTGGGCCTGTATCAAAGCGATCCTGCTCTGTGCAGATGAAAGGCCTGCGATGCTGTGCAGCAGAGTGAATGTGCACATTTACCAAAATTTAAACTGCTGCCAAACAAACCTACACTGCCATTGTGACAGGTCACTGTGCAAGGCTACCTGGCGGTCATTAGCATTCTTCTAACGTATCTGTTAGCAGTCGTTGTTGGAAGCCTGAAACCAGGCTACTTCAAACCTCGGTGAACTAATTATGGGTATTTAACAGTGAGCTAATCAGAAAATAATTGGAGCACAAGACCCAGAGCTGTCAGTCAACATCAGATGGAAACTGAGTTTCTTATCTCCCACTGGAGATCCCTGAAACTGGGTTGAACACTGTTTGAGTTGAGCACCGCTGATGGGCTTAAGTCAGCAGATGCGCATCACTCTGGATTTCAGATGTTCCGTGATGTATTTAATTACATTAAATAAAAATTCAGCATGCAGATTTTATTTTCATATTCAAACCGTTATAGGGTTTGTAACCACATTTATAATGATATAATAAAATAGTATCATTTCCCCTCAACATCTTATAACCAGAAGACAGAGTTGAAATCACCGTTTAAAAATATGAGGAAAGGATTTTATTTGACTTGCTCCTCAATAGACATGTTTGTCTTTGTGTGTAAAGCACAACACAACCAGTGATTGTATACATGTTCTAGCAAAATAAGAAAGGGAATATTTAAGAAATTTAAAAAGCTTTACATCTACTGTATTTACCTACTTCATAACATTCATATTTCTATTGCTGGTTTACAGTAGCTGCTCTGCAAATGTCGGTCTAAATCAAACATTACTTCCTGTACAAAATGTAGATTAAATTATAGCTGATACAACATTACAGAGGAAGTGCTAACATTATTCAATAGACGGCATATAAAGTCTTAATGTACTCTGTCAGCTTATATTTGACTTGATAGACAAATCAGTATATATTTTAGTGCACAATAGCCACCAGTGGAACCATTTTACAAGAGAAAGAAAAAAACAGCATTTCTGCCAGAGAAACATGTCAAAAGCAGGTTGGATTTCAGCTTCTCCTTCTGTCTTTCAAGCCGAATCCAATGTTCATGCTGTGTTCACCAAAGCAAGGCCTAAAAAGTCCAGGAAGCTAAACAAAGCTGCCATTTTACGTGCTAAAGGCAAAAAGACATGATGCTAAAATAAAGATGAGAAATTTGCTTTGGAGCGTTAAGTCAGAGAGAAACACGTGGAGTAAAAAAGTGAAAAAAGGAAATCCTGATTCCGTTCACGACCCAGTTCACCTTAACACTAAGAAGCAAGATGATATTTGTGCTCCTGAAACAAGCATGTCCCTGTAGCTCTCACCACATGTAATAGCTGCGGGTGGTGTCCACCTGACTGGTTTTAGTCTCAGATGAGCCCTCTTTCTCCTTTTCACTGTCTGCCTCCCATAAGTTGATGAGAGGAGGGTAGAGCTCGTTGAGCGGGATTGATGAGGTTTTCTGCATATACTTTTTCAAAGAATGGTGGTAGTTTTTCCTCTTCCACCTCTTGGCGATGTACACTCCCAGAGAGGCCAGACTGAGGACTGCAAACATCGTTCCCATGACGGCCGCCAGCTCGGTGTTGTTCCCTTGCTCCGATATCTCCACAGTGAAGGTCGCCTGCTTTGTTGTCACATTAACGCACGACCTCTGGGTTTGTGGGTGGATGTTGGAGACGGTGAGACACACCTCGTACTCAGTCCCGGGCTGTAAATGCGTGAGGTTGTACTCGTGGACGTCCACGGGGACCCTGGCGGTGTAACTTATATCTGGATTGTCTATTTTCATAGTCGCGGATGACCATTTGAGGTTAGAGGTCATGACGTTGGAGTTGATTTTCCAGGAGACCAGGATAGAGTGGGATTCGGTGTGTTTGATGTAAATCTTAATAAGCTGAGTCGCGTCGAACAGAGTCCCGTTGACCCGTATCGCCGTCACCCTCGTATCAGCTCCCTCGGAATTTTGAGCCACACACGTGTACCTGCCAGAATCCTCAACTTGGATATGAGAAATTCTCAGCGTCCCCTCGCTGTTGAGGCTGTACTTGTCAGACAGCGAGTCCATCATCACTTTGTTCCCCATTGGAGTCACCCAGTAGATTTCAGGCTCCGGTTGGGACATGGCTCTGCAGTCCAGGTCCACAGTCATGCCGATTTCCAGGCTGAGGTGGCTCGGAAAAGAATCGTGGGCAATCATAGGCAGACACTGGTTTGCTAAATTCTTCTGCAGGACCTCCCGCACAAACATGCCCCTTACTTCTGATGGCGTAGCGCAGATCATGGACAGCGGTTCCATAAAGCGGACGGTGGTTTTGTTGGAGCTCATCCACTGGATCACGCAGTCACAGTGCAGAGGGTTGCTGTGGATGCTGATCTCCCGTAAGTTGGGTAAGGAGTTGATTGCAGACTGGTAGAGGGAATTCAGAGCGTTGTTGTTCAGCATCAGACTTTCCAAAGCTGGGACATCACGGAAGGCCTGGTGGTTGATGTAGGAGAGTTTTGGGTTGTTTGTTGCCTCCAGCTTTGTGAGCTCAGGTAGGTTGTCCAGAGCGTACTGGTCAATGGAAACCAGCTCTGCCATGTTGTTGATACCCAGCTCCTTCAGGCGCAGCAGGTTCTTGAAGTCACCCTCTTGAATCTTATGCACTGGGTTTTTGTTCAGGTCCAGGAACTTGAGGTTTGGTAGCTTCTGAAGGGCTCGCCGAGGAACATGGACCAGCTTATTGTCATAGAAAGATAGACTTTCGAGATTGTCAAGTCCAACAAAGGCATTTCCAGGGATGTCTGTTAAGTCCATCCCAGCCAAAACCAGGCTTCTGAGATTCCCGAGAGGCCTGAAATTAAAGTCCACTATTCCAGTAATGGGATTCTCTCCGATCATAAGGATCTCTAAGTTGGGTGTAGATTCAAACCACTGGCTGTCAATGACCTTGATCTTATTAGAGTTCAGGTGAAGCCTGAGCAGGTTTTGGAGACCAGAGAAAGCACTGGGGGAAATAATTTTGATCTGATTGTGATTGATGTAGAGCTCCTGCAGATTGCTGAGATCTTGCAGACAGTAATCAGGCATTTCTGTGATCTGATTCTCTTCCAGGTGAAGCGTGGTGAGCTGGGACATGTTGATGAGGCCAACATCTCGGATGCTACTGAAGTTGTTCTGGGACAAGTCCAGTTCAGTCAGGTTGAAGAGCTGTTCAAGCTCCTCACTGGTCCTTGCAATGTAGTTGCTCTGTAAAAGCAGAACTTGAGTGTCAGTGGAGAGGTTGCCCGGGATACGGGTTAAGCGGAGGTCATTGCAGTCCACCGTGATTGCCTCTCTGTAGGTGGATTGGGGAGTAAACCACGGCCGGATCCCACATACACACATCTGCGGGCATTCATTGCTCTGGACCACAGACAGTCCAATCGTTACCAGGAACAGGCCCGCTAATGTTTGTTCTAGCTGGATGCAGCCTAACCTCTGTCTAGCCATATTGTGGAGGGACTGGAGGATGACCAAATGACTTTTGGAGACTGTCTCTTATGGTCATCCAGCAGATTTGCGTGGATTTCTTGGCTTCTGGTGGTGGGACGGGAAATCGGTGATCGCAGTGGCAGGATACCCTGGAAAGACAGACAAAATAAACATATATTATAAGAAATGTGATGAAAAATACTATGGAGAAACATTCTAATTCATGTCCAAACTGTCTGCATTTCTTGATTTTAGCAGTTCTTGCAGTAAAGCCATCAATGAGGTGTCATTGGACTAAAACTTTGTGACAAATATTAGCTTTGATAACAGCGCATACATATTTACAATCTTATAAAGATTACCTGGAAATTAAATAGTATTGTGGTATACAGTAGATATTACCTCTGCCAGTGTGTCATTGCTTATATTTCATGGTGATGTTAGCATTTAGCTCAGGGCAAAATTGTTAGATTGAGGCTCACAAAGCAGCCGGCTTGAAAGACTCTTAATCTTGCTGCATCTAAAACGAACCTGACTGCAAGAGGTAGAAATGATTTCATACGCTAAAGAATTTCATCTCAAAATAACTTGAGAGTACTGTCCTGATCCTTCTCTGCTTTGTTCTTTTCAACGACAACACTTTTCTTTATTATATATAGCTTCGTTTCTATAAATAATGCATTGCCTGGCAACAGGTTTGTTTTTGGATGTGTGTTGTCTCAGTCCAGAGTTTTGCTCACGAGCAAAGACGATTAGACTAGCCTGCTTAAACTACCAGTGGCTCTTTAACAAATCTATGCAGCAACACCTCAGGGAGCCAATTACTCAATTAGATGTATTTACTCGAGGAAGACTGCACCCAAACATGAGGTAGGACAGGGGTCGGCAACGCAAACTGTTGAAAGAGCCATATTGGACCAAGAAAACAATAACAAATCCGTCTGGAGCCGCAAAAACTTAAAAGCCTTATAATGAAGGCAACACATGCTGTAAGTGTCGATATTAGCTTTATTAGCCTACTATTAAAATGATAATTAGGCTACAAATACATAACGAGCATCCTGGAGAGAATGACGCACCATGTGACCACTCTGCTGTACGATGGTGCTTTAAGTTTAACTTCCATTATAATGAGATGTGGAAATTAAATATTTATTATATAAATGTTTACAGCATTGGAAAACTTTAAGAATGTTTGTCATGTTTTTCCTCCTACAGAAATTATATTAAAACAAGAAATATATTCACACATATTTTTCCTATATTTGCTAAAGCTCCAAAGAGCCACTAGGGCGGCGCTAAAGAGTTGCCGACCCCTGAGGTAGGACCACAACCCAATTGCCTCTAACACGCAGCTTTTTGGTCAACGCCGGCTTAGGAAGCCTAAGAGGCTTTCAAACAAAAGAGCTGACTAATTCATCTGAATGCAAACTGCCTGGCAACAGCACCAGAGAGATAGCAGCACTTCTCCTCCTGCTCCTCCTATATTGGGGATTCCCTATGGAACAAGGCGGAGCGTGACCATTACTGGGTTTGTAAACGACTGCACTGACCTACCGGACTGTATTCAGCGGTGTAAAGCTTACTGCGTCCTTCAGGATTAGGTAGATGAAAATATTGATGTAGAGATTATATTAGTGTGCTGAGCATAATCCCACAAAGAAGAAGCTACAATGTGCAGAACAGATGTGGAGTCCTAAGTACCAAAACTTCAGTCAGTGAAAGAAAACATTTGATTCAGATATAGTCTGAAAATACAGAGTGATACAGATTATTTATTCTTCCCTAATAAAATCACATAAAAAGACTTAAAAAGTTCTTTACATGAAAAAGTGAGCACTTAAAGGAAAGCTTGAAAATAAAAATGCATACAGAGAGGGAAAACTAGTTTCTATATCATTTAAAATGTGAAAAGAGGACTAAAGATGCACGTTTCAGACCTTGCCAGAACCGTAAGGTTAAATCTGCTGAGGCAAGATAAATGCAATAAGATTATCAGAAGTCTGAAAAGTTTGATGTTTGTATTAAATTGGATGATTGTGAGTGACATAAGTTCAAACCTGCAGTGAAACGAATGCAACAAAAGCTGAACCATCTCGTGTGAGATTTCTGCATGAGAATCTTTTGTAACTTTAATGATTCCTGAATATGATAAGAATTTGAACTGATGTGAACTGATAAGAGAAGCATTAACAACCTTGCTTCGTCTCATTTTATCTGTTTCAGTTCAGTCACAAGACACAAAGAGAGGAAAGAAACTAAAAAAATCGAATTCACGACTTTGTAATACAATCATTTAAACAATTATTTACGATTAATATCATCGAGAGAATCTTTGCTTTACTAGAACTACAGTTACAGCAAAGGCGGTAGCAGCACATACTGGGAACCAGCTGATGTCTGTTCACCATTGTGGTGGAAGTTCAACATCAAGAAATTATTGTTTTTCCTATTTTAATAAAAAAAATGCAAGTCTTTAACATGATTTCTGCAGGTGCCCACATTTTCCTGGATGAAGGGCGCGCACGCACGCACACACACAGACACACGGTGTCTCTGCCCTGGTTGGAGACTGGGCCACTTTATAATCAGCAACACTTCCAGTATTGATTTTACAGAAGCCTGATTGCTGCAGTCCTCTAACTCGCTCACCTTCAGCCATAAAAGCTAAAATCTCAAAGATGGTCCCGGGATCTTAACAAGATGACTGATTTAAGGGTGTCCGAGGAAGAACCAAGAAGCCCAGAGTAACAGCACTACGCAAATTTAAACTAATGATTATTTTCTTTAAATGCTTTCATAGCTTTAAGTGCTGTTCAAATTATAAATCATGAGGACAATTTAATTATGGAGAGCAATGTGGACGTCTGATCTGTCAGCTTAATATCAGGCCTGTATTGGCAGTGAGTCCGGAACAGTGAAGTGTTTTTGGCTGCACTGGCAGGAAGTTTGATGGGAGCTGTTGTTAGAGCAGCAGCTACACTGGTTCCTGCAGGTGTGAGGTTCATGTCACCCGTCAATTACTCCCGCCAGCGTATTTGTGCGATCTGTCAGCACCGCTACAGGCTACTGAACGCCTCAAATGCCTCCATCCTGTCTGGATGAGGTCTGGCCGTGAGGTCGGCTTTGACTGTTCGGACAAGAGTGCTGAGCATATTATTAATGCGATGGCCGTGACTTTATTTCATATGTGTGAAAAGAACACGCGTGTTGTGGTGCAGGCATGTTGTGGAGCGTGTGCTCAGCAGACCTGAACACATATGGCACATTCAATTGTTGGTTGAAGATGCTAATTGGGCACCAAGTAAACTGTCTGAGTTCTTGGAGATCTGATGTTCTCAGAAGACAAAGAGTTTTAATTCCTCAGCCCTTCTTAAGAATAATAGCAGTCTTACAGACCGTGCGCCCCCTCCTCTCTGCTTTAAACCCTTGGGACTTAAATGTTGGTGAAATGGGGGTGGGGGTTACCCTCTCCAAAGAACTCCTGCTGTTGCCTGACAACCCCACCCACGCGCACGCACACACCTGCAGGAGGCATATAGAGCACAGTGGAGTTCAGCATTTATAATCCAAAACCACCACGTACAACAGGGCAAGTTAGACCAAACAGCGAATTGTAGCTTTTTCTGCAACAACACACACCCGAGATGAACAAACAGACGTGTGCGCGCTGCGTCCTTAACGAGACAAATAATCACACTCGTGCGGTGCGAGTCAGCAGTCAGGCTCCATCACAAAAGCGCAACAGCTGCAGCGACAGAAGCAGCGTTTGGGAGCCACAATAGACCCCCCGCCAATGTAACCCCATTCTCAGCACATCATCCTGCACACACACCCTTGTCTCCTCTCCCTAAAACACACCCCGCGACTTTTAATTGATTAAAACGGAGGAATCGAGACATCTGCCGACATACTTTGACATTAATATGCAAATCACATAACGCGCAGCGATGCGCACACGCCTCCCGCTGGCACGGCGTGTGCGTACCGCAGGAGATCAAAGTTTTGGTTTGTGTGGAACATATCACTTGACGCATTATTTTTAAAAATATGGCTTTTTTCCCCTTAAGACGTGTTGTGAGACTGCACCGTGCGCCTCGTTGCCTCATGTGGATTTAAACCCAAATCCCAGTCCGCAGCGATTGCTTGTATAATATCATGCCCTTGAGTGTGTCTCCATATCATATTCCAACTAATCTGGCTGTCCTGTAATGCTGTAAACAACATTCAGACAGTAAGCATCACCTTACACGCCAAAACAAACAGAACAGTCGACGCTTTTGCCTCTGGACGCGTTGATCACACTATAACGCTGTTGTTTTTTCTTTCGCTAAAAAAAAAGCATCTCAAAATTACTTGTGAAATTAATTTAAACGATTAATGTGTCCCATCCTCACCTTTAAAATCCAGCCAGTCTTTTTTTCCTCGGGCGCAGGGTTGTTTTTTTATCCAGACATATGCGTCAATAAACGGTAAATAACGCCGTGGTGCCAAAGGGGAGTCCCGCAGGCTCAGCTGGCGGCTGCTTGCTGCGATTTGTCGCCTGTGAGTCCGATCAGTCCCACCAAGAGAGACATGATGCGCGCTGCAGTGAGACGCATGAGCCGCTGCAGCCCCAGACCGACTGGTTATTGTCACCCCGATATTCCTCCGCTTTGTCGCCGCCGCCCGCTCCTCCCGCAGATGGAGGAGAGAAATGATAAAAAACACCTGGCGCTGTCCGAGCCAGTCAGCTGATTCCGAGGCAGGCTATTGGAGGAGAACGCACGTCTGTCACTGCGAAGCAGAGCACCATCTGCTCCGGGCTTGTTGTGATGAGAACAAAGGCAGGAGAGGGCGGCGGGGCACCAGGCGAGGGGAGGTTGGTTGGCTGGGGACAGAGGGGGTCGTATGTGGCATTACTATTGGAAAATAACTCCCTCTGTGCTTTTTATACTGGAATATATCTAATTAATGTGCCACTGCGTTGTTATCTTATATAAAAAACCTCTATAAACACGCTATAAACTGCTGAAGGATGAGAATACACACATTAAAGTTGTAACCCTGAAGGCTCGTCTCCAAAGGCTTTACTGATGTTCACACAAAGCAGGTGGTCACACCCCAACAGGAATGACCACGGAGGACGTTTTGGCATTTATGTCAGTGCCGATTTCATATGATCGCTGATTTTTACAACTTCGGGGGTTCAAACAAGCAAGTGGAGATATTTGCATGAGGCTGTGGGAGAGCAGCGGAGTAAAAGGTCAAGATGGGAGAAAATCGTAGAACAGATTTTCCCTTTTAAAATAAAAAAACACAGTATGAATATATGACACTGTGTTGTGTTCCCATGCAGGAGCTGCCAAAGTAGAGCCTGTGAGTAGACACGTGTTCTTTGGACCACAGCCCCAAATTCTAACACTCCATTTATATACATGAACAATTAAATGGAGCTGTCATTGAAAAGACTCGTCTTTCTGAGTTTTTGGTGCAGGATTCTTGGACAGCTGCACCCCCTGTCCTCTAGAATCAATTTGCTCCATGAGTGTCCTTCACTTTGAAGCATCGCCGTCCTAATGGAGTCCTTCAGTGGATAAAAGTGCGTTCTTTAAAGCTTAGCAGCAAAGGAAAGACGTTCAACTGCAAATACCATCTAACATTCTGAACATTTCTGATGACTTTGCAATTTTGCTCAACATTTATTACCATGCAGAAGAGGAGGACTCATGGTGTGTGTGTGTGTGTGGGGGGGGGGGGCTTATATTTGCACTGCAGGGTGGACAGGATAATATGGCATACAGAGTGTTCTATCAGCAGGATGTTTGCACTGTATTTGCAGTTTTTCTTGTATCTCTGTGGACCTTCAGCTCCTGATCACCACCAACCACATGAACACCAGGTTGGCACCAAGGAACCCCAGAGTTCCAGTCACACTCTGTGCAACAAATCTCAAAGTTAAGAGTTATACAGGACATTTTGAAAACTTGAATTCCATCTAATGTTCTAAGAAAGCTGGCTGATAATAGAAAGAAACAAGTGTGTGAGGGAGTACAGTGATTGGACCTGGGTGAATTTGTTCCCGATCTGAGGTGGCATTTGGCTATCGAACCTCTTGGAGGTCAGCCTGCCAGTCAGGGAGAGTGACAGCGAGCTGAGCTGGAGTCAGCGCTGCAGCCTGGAGGCAGACAGACAGAGCGGCTGGACGGTTGACTGGAGCCTTAGAGAATCACACTCCAACTTCTTGGATTAGACTGGAAAAGAAAAATGGCCATTTTCCAACTGTCTGCCTGGTCGAGTGAAAATAGGTGAAATGATGTCTTTTTAGTGCTGCTCACCATTTCACAATTACACTCCAGAGCGTAAACTGGTAGAATTAACCATGATCATCCGCCAGGAGGCCTGTTTCTCTCTCCCTCACACTGTTCCGCTTATCTCCCGTCAGCATCTGAGCTCATGTTGCTATTTCCTCTGGCAAAGCCAGCAATCCTCTGAGGCCTCATTCACGTATTGGCTTTCCTACCTGGCAGGAATTTCACCCTCAGGACGGACCGGCACTGTGGTTATAATTAGGGATGCTCAATAAGGAATGTAGCTGATATGATAACTCAAATTCACCTGCATTTTTCAGAATTTTGTTTAATTCTTGAAAGGGGGCAAAAGATATGTGGGGCTAACAAAGGCTAACATGTAGTGAGCATAGATGGATGCATGCTTATTACGTCTCCTCACCTTGTCTGTGGTAACTCAGAGTTTTACATTTTTCTAGGAGGAAACTTATCTTCTTCCTCACCTACTGAATACACAAAGCTGCAACCATGGCAACAGCAAACACAGGCTGCATTTTTAATTTTATCCCTTCTAGACAAATAGATGGCAAGTTTAGCCTCACTTATTAAAAAATTTAAAACCTGGCTTTTCCCCCTTCCTGCCCTCTTGTGCCTTAGACCACAAATAAACACAGCAGTGGAGAACACGACCTTAAAAAGCCTAAAAACATCAGTTAAAACACTAAAAAGACCCACCAGCCTACTGCACCCGGTAAAAACATGGAAGACACTCTCGTTAAAATCACAGAAAGGACAGTTGTTTAAAATGTTCGGGTTTAAAATTGACAGGAAGGCACCGGTGGCGATGGCGCCATGTAAAATCCTCCATTGGAAAGAAAGAAAGGAAGAAAGAAAGACAGAAACTGCCCATTGCCTTTGAGCCCTTGGATTATAATGAGCTGTGACTCTTCACAGACGTGTTCCGGTCTGAATGACAGGTCCTCGAAAGCATGAACTCCTTCGGCTAATGCTTGCTAAGCTAAATGTGGTTGCTGGGTAGATTTGGCAGCTCAATGGTTTTCGTTTTTTCCATGTTGTTTTTTTAACCTTCCTTTCCACGCCAAAGTCTTGTCTCCATATGACAGAGCGCACAAGTGTTTTGTTAATTGCTTTCCCCACATTTGCAGACATGCATATGCATAATCAAACAGTTAAAATAAAGCATGAAAACCAGCCAAAAACAGGGGGTGGGGTGGGGGGGGGGGGACGGGGGCTCACTGAATCTGCTAGAGGTTTGATGCATGAGGAATATGAATAAGAGAACATGGTGTGAAAGGGTTTTTGTGTATTCCATCAAGTGTTTGTGACAAAGTACCATATGAACAACCCTGCATCTGGAAGAATCTTCTACTTTATCCCAGGAGAATGCTGAGCTTCTGCACAGGGAAAGAAGTTAATGTACACCACAACGTGAAAAAGAACAGCGCGTTTAAATATTAATAACATCTGCCTAGTAACTAAACATCTGTCCTCAGGATGCTCTCCTGCTGGTGCCTACATAACAGTCAGGCCTGAGATAGAAACCACTCACCCTCATGGACAGATCTGTGGTCGAGGATTCAGGGAGCTGAAAAACCAAGAGGGAAGTTCACATATATGTGCCCCAAATATGAGATTAAAAGGGGGCTGATAATCTGCTCTTTACCTCCCCTCGCTCCAGAAATGTGCAGGGGTAGATTTTTCCTCCTCTGAACAGCAAGAGCCTGTGGGATAAAACGGGTGCTCAGACTGGTGCATTTCACCCAGGGAATCATTTCTAAGTTTCATAACCAGATTCCCGGAAACCCAGAGATGGGCTCCTGCTTTAAAAATGGGAATTTCCTAGTTTCCCATACCAGTGTCTCTCTCCATAGACGTTTCTTTTTTGACCTCATTAGAAAAAATAGAATTATTAGGCATATAACATTTTGGACTACAGTTTGAGAAACATTCTGCAGCAGAGATCTTGGTCCAAATAAAACTGCAGGTATTGGTATTGCTAACAAAAACTTGCTATGTAGCAACTTCTTTTTTGTAGCCAAATGTAAGTAAACGCCTCACATGACCTTAATCCTTGTAATCTGATCAGTGTGAGGTTTTGACTGTTGTTATTATTGCTTTGTTTGACAGTCTTATTTAAGGACTTTTGTCTACTTTTAGGTTTTTGAATTCAGGCCAAGCTTCTATTAACAGTCAGTAATCTGTGGGATACATTTGCATTTTAGTCGTATTGATTCTAATCGTGTGCACAGCCTCTTAAAATTGGAAGTTATCCTGCATGTTGTGCAGCATAACTCATAAAATTACTTATTTTATTAAACGTACAAAGCCGTTTCACCCCCAATACCACAAAAGAAGTGTTTTTCCATCCCTCCTGTCTTCCAACCAAATCAGGAAAACACAACAGCATTGGAATCTATTTCCAAGTGGTCACATGCAGGACCAGGTCGATGCTTGTAAGGCTGCACACTGCATTACTGAGCACAACAGCAAACGGCACAGCAGCATTAGGGGGCCTGTAGATGCTCCACAAAAAGGGTGATTACACCTGCTGGTGCTCAGTACAAGGAGCACAAAGCTGCTCTTTAAAACACATTTGCAAAAGAGGATTGTGTATATATTGAACCCCCTCCCATTACTGCCACTTCAGACAGAAGAAGCTTAAACGCTGACCTCCTGGGGATCAAACCCAGTCCATGGAGTGAGGAGCAGCCGGTTACCAGCATGAGGCCTCGCCATGGCGGGAGTGTTGGGTCCCCTCAAGCCAAAAAGCCATTAAACTGCTCTTAATTAACAATAAAGGAAACCTGAAAAGGACACCATCTGCTATTTTTGTTTTCTATCAATATGGAACATAGAATAATAACCAAGTTAATCATAAATTAGCCATACTCTCTCAAAAGTGGCAACACACAAACCTGTACGTGTGTATTCTGCACAGCCAAATTCTAATTATAGTCTAGTGAATAAACACGAGATTTTGCGTTAACGCCAATTTAACTGTCTTTAAAAATACAAACTATTGGGATGTCATTGTCACTGAGGGTGCTGTAGGAATTTTAACAGCTTGAAAGAGCTGTAGTGGTTCAAAACACAGCAACAATTAAAAGCTACTTTATGGACTATAAATGCCAGGATAGGTCTTTAGATGGTGGTTCTTTTTTTAAACTGCTGTTTAATGAGGAGAGTTTGCTACCAAAAGACACAGCAGATATGCAGTTGAGTCAGGCAGGACTGTTCCATCACCTGCGACAGTGGTCACTGACTTTACTCTCAAGATATAAATGCCATGACAATCAGAGAAGTGTGAAAGCCAACTATTAGTAACTAGCCAGGACTTTATATAGGAGCTGAAAAGTGACATAAACACTGACATGGTCGCCCTTTGAAACAGAAAAAGAGCATTTGGATTCTACACTGGAACAGATGGAGCTCCAGCCATCCATATGCATGAGGCAGGAGGCCACCAGCTCATCACCTTGACCCTTGCTGCTGTTCTCTGACCTTAGACTAAATGAAAAGGAATGGGACCAGTCTGAGCTGTGGGCTCAAGGCTGTCATGCTGCTGGTGGGAAGAGCCAGAACCAGTCTCATGGTGGAGGAATGTTGTCCTGCTCCCCAACACCTGCCTGGTCCAAAGGAATTAGTGTTTACAAATGGTAAAAGAGGGGAGGGAATTTCACAAAGACTCCTTTGTGTCTCGGTCAGATGTCTCGCAAGGCGAAATTACCATCATCAATTAGATAATTATCATTATATCCACAGATTGAATTTAACTACTGCAAATTTGTTTGAAAGGATAAAGAGATGTACGACTTAAGAGTAAAGCCACACACACACACACACACACACACACACACACACACACACACACACACACACACACACAGTTTCCAAGATCCCAAAGTGCCATTTCTTCTTTTGCAGCTGAACTGAAAAGCTTAGACTTTAAGAAACCAGATTAATGCATTAAGACTGCATCTCTTCTCTTCAGCAATCCTATTATTGTTGGACTAATACTTTAGTCAAACTCTTAAAATTTGATGAACACTCATAGTCATGGTGTGCTGCATTAATGTACTAAATTTGCCACAGCACGAGCCAGATTTGTTAAAGGACACGATTCTGTGACCAAGAGCCTCAATGAATGACTGTGCTGCGCTCTCACTGTGCCACAATGGGGCCGATGTTCAGGGGTCACCACCAGCCTGTTAAACCATAGAGAACATCAAATCAACTGGCCAATATCTGTATCAGTTGATAATCATTGTCACCAGTGCAAAGCATCTCCATCTTATATTCTGCTCACTAATTGGTGGAAGGACTGAAACTATGTTGCAGCACGCTGGAGATCTCAGACAGAGACAGCATTTCTAAAGGAGACAAATGTTGACAGCAAAATCGTTTCTGCTGGACCTGAAGACGTGCTTCCCTCCGATTAGCTGGCACTGCTCTTCCAAGAGCAGAGCAGAAATGGAACTGAGCACAAGGCTCATCTATCTGACCTCACCAGGGCTGTAATCCAACACTTCCAGTTCTCTGTCTCGAAACAGGTGGACACACACACTGCGACGACAAACAAAACAACACCTTCAAAGCTCTGTTTCGTCAGTTTATGACCCCAGGCTTGATATTTCCCTGGGGCCCAAATCAGCCCCACCCTCCTCTCTCTTTCGTCACACTCGCTGCTCCATGGCAACAAATGAAATGCTAATGTTGCATTAGCTACCACAAAGGGCAAAACCGGGCATCTCGTCACAACCTGGTCGCAGGAAATCAGGAAATCTGCATACTGCACCAGCCCTTTAAACATTAAATATCAAAGGGGCCATGATTTGAATTTGAAATGAGGTAAACTCATCTAATATTAAAGCAAAATGAATTAATCCCTTGGAAAAATGGTCTTTAGACTGAAGTAAGAGTTAGCATTTCGCTTGTGTTTTTACGTACTGGTGTTTTTCTGTGATAGTCGTAATTGCTCCTCCCTGCTGGACATCCCTAAAGCTTTGTTTTTGTTTTTTGGAACTAAAAGTTACTGTCTTTTGGGGGTAAATCCACCCAACATTAGCTTTGTTTTTTTTAAAAAGGGGAGATTTTTTCATTTGTTCTTGCTTTGTTTGGCAGCATTTTAGTGGCTCCTCCTTTATTTTTAGCCTTGGCACTTTACGTTGGCTCCCTTTAGGAGACTTTTTCAGTTGTTCGTTGGGGGTTCTGTGGGGGTAAAGATCAGGAAGAGAAGCTGCCAGCAAGAATGACAATGAGGGAACAAGATGGCGTCGCTGCCTCTTGTTCTGCCAACTGTTTTCAGTTGAAACGAGGATTTACCTGCATAGTGATCATGGACTACTGTAAAAATAAAAATAAAAAACACTGGGACAAATGATGTAAAAACCAGGTTCAAAACTCAAAATTTCAACTGCTGAATGTTGTTGTGACGTGTTTGATTTGTAGGAATAAACACACGAACAACAGAATGGGATGATGGGAGTGAGCAACTGTCTCGAGGGATGTGTGAATGACCATCCACTCCACTCTGACCTTCACCCCTTTTGGCACTTTGGAATGTTGGTTGCATGGTAGGCATGCATCATTTGTCTGAAGACCCCGCCGGCACCTGCTGCTGAAGATGGGTCTCTATCACCTACCACAGCTGTAATGGATTCACAAGTTTGTTCCCACTCTGTGACCTCAACAGAGGGGGAATTAGCACTGAATCCATCAGCTGTGTGAATGGATAAGGCGGAAACACAAGGCCAGTCTGTGATGTTTTATTGATTTTTCTGCAGCATTTTTATATCAGCTGTGCTGGAAACACATGCATTGGAAAAGCAACTTTGAGCAGAGTTCAGTTGGAAATGAGCTAAAGCCAAAGCAAGACTCAGCTCCCGACACAACAGATCCGATTGGTACACCGAGCGCCTCTCTGCCATGGACACATTGCTTAATGCTCAAATATTAATCAATCTCAAAACTTCCATTAAACAAAGTCCCGGGTCCTAAATGCAATGCATCAGTTCTGTGAAATTCAGCCTCGCCATCACTGTGACATCAGCTCCCCCACAAACCATTAGGCATCAAGTGATGCATCGGGGTCTCATCAGACGTCTTCATTTGATGAGTTTGGAGCAGGAACTGGCTCCAGGGTGCTGAATAAACAGGTTACACTCAGCAGAATAGTCGATTACGCAATATAATAACTGGCTATGTGATGGAGTCATCATTAAGCGCACTCATCAGGAGAGCGAGGTAACGCGTGGTGGCAGTAGATGGAAACAGACGTGTTTTACTGTGTTCTACATCGCTTACATCACAAGTGCTTCCAAAACACAGTTAAATGAATGTGTAAATGTTTGCCTCTAAATGTTTGGACCAAAGCCACAGCTGGGAAATAAGATATAGATGAGCCAAATGTTAGATCAGTTGGGGACCAGCGAAAAGGCCCCCACAGTCACCATGGAGATGCAGCCGAGACAGGCCCTCTAAATCAAAATGGCTAAAAATAAAAGCAGTTTGCATTTGTTGTGGCTAATTAGCCGTGGCCATGATGACTGTAATCTGCTGGTTTGTGCCTGCCTGGTTGGACACTCTTGGGTTATCAAGGGTCTCTATGGAGTGAGTGCTGATGTTGGTCATTTCTATAACAATTACCACTACTCCGACTGCTCGCACGGGACGCAGCATCCCGAATCCTCTAAGCAGGACTGATTAATTCTGATGGCACTTTCTGGAGGAACAGGACCCTTCCATGGCTGATAGAGGCAATATGTTCTGTCAGGCCTTTGAAATTCAAATGCCACATTCCACTTTGTGTCTCAGTGACAGCTTTGAACGTTCTCATAAAAGGACAGCAACAGAAATGGAGGTGCCACGAGCTGAAGTCGGTGAAATCAGCTCCATCCCAAAAATAGATAACTGCGCTGCCAAGAAGAAGCAAACGCATAAATCAAAAACTAGCTGGATAAAGTAATTCAGACAATCTGAATAATATGGATGTATTAATATTTTTATGCAGGTACTGGCATTTAGATCACACGGTGTCCTCTGAACATCATAATGAACATAAAAAATATTTTAAAAGCCATTTGAACTAACCAATTCTAATAATAGCTGTGCTATTTTAAGGATATTTCTTACATTCAAAAACCAAATTAACATTTTAGGCTTACATGCAGAACACACAAAAAGTAGAAAACCTACCTGAAATTTTAATAATAATTTTCTGTGATCTTTACTGTGATATTGAGACATATTCTTATCAGACATCTAGGGCTTTTTAAACATAATTTATTCCTGTAATTATGTGGCTTAAAACATGTCTTTAAAGCCCCCTTATCTTAACCGGTAACAGTGCAGTAAGCCAATCAATAAACCACATGGCTGCATCACTGAATCATGTCCACCATGGAGCTCATGGAAAAGACAGTTCAGTTCTAACCATACTTTCATCCACAACAGAACCGGGTCACTGACACTGGCGATGTGAGACGGTGATCGGACCACTTCCGCGCCCAAGTTCGACAATCATTCCTTGTCTGATGGTGTTTCCAACATTCTAGAGTTACTTTTCACTTTCTATATTTTAGCTTTTACAGGAAGTCTTGGTGTCAATAATTAAAATCCTCTTCAGGGAAGTTTTGATGTAAAGGCTCCTAGACAGTTTCCATACAGCAAATTTACTACAAACTGGGAATATTGCCATCCATTTTGCACATTTTAATGGAATCTTTCTCATCCTATCTCTGGCTTAAATTGATTGAAGTAATGTGAGTCTTTAACCCACAGAAGAAGAGCTGTTTGCAGTCAGGTGAATAGACAGGCTCCTCTGGATTGGACCAGAACAGGACCGCATCCCCAGCATTTCCAGACTGTCATTCAGAATTAATGGACTGCTGTGACTGACCAATCAGAAGAGACCGCGTAATAAGTAGCGATAGTTAGCGGCTGAAAGGAAAATTATTTGGTTGTCTGGTGTGATTTCCTGTCATGAATGCTTTAATTATCCTGCCATGATGTGATTACATACCTCCTGCATCGCATTTCATGATTTTGAATGAATGTCAAGTTTTTCTCACCCTTTTCTGCTCTAACCTGCCTCAGCTTCCTGCTGAGATCACTGTAAAGACCTTCTGACCAGTAAAACTAAATCATCTCTGTTTTTCAGTGGAGCTGTTGAGGATACACGTCTAATGACTTGTGGGCTTCAGTGAGATCACAGTGAATTATTTATGTGCTTCCTGTCTGACATGGTCTTTGTTTCAGTATTGTAGGGGCAGTGCAAGCGAGTCAGGACGTGCTGATTTCAAGCTGTTGTTGCAAACTGCTGCTCCTCGTCCCTACTGGGGCAGAGCAATAGCAGGATGAAGTGCCTAAATAAAGTAAACGTGAGCAGCTAATAGAGAAGCAGCTTCTGTGCCTCTCTCAGATTCCCTATTTACAGTGAGCAATTAAATTATTTCCTCCAAGCCATCTATTGCATTTGAAAGATCGACGGGTAACAGTTTACCGTCTTTCTCTGACGCTGACACAGATACATTATGGAAGTGATTGGATTGTCGAATGTGGGCAAATTGGTTTGGCTGCGAATGTGGTGGCTAGAGGACAAATGCTGAGGGAAGGAGATAAGGGACAGTGGCACCTGATGGAGATGACGACTGAAGGAGAAGTCTCGGTATACAGCACATCAAGCTGCGTTTGGCTAATCTGATTACACTGCAGGCTGTCATCTGACGAGGGTGCAATAACAGGGCTCAGATGTAACGTAAAGAAAGGAGCTTGGGGCGATGTTTTGATTGCTCTTTCGCTCTCTCTCCCTCTCTTTCTCATTCTCTCTTTCACTCGGGGTGTGTATGTGTGTCGTGAGATATTACTGTGTGACATTGTGTGCACAGTATGGTAGATTCTGGCTAAAGAAAGCTGTGATACACGAAGGAGTTTGCAGATCTATGACATGATCAACTGTACTGAACTGTATGAGAGGTAATCTAATTCAAGAATGAATCCAGAATCATGAAAATAACTGTGTTCTGCATGGCCTAAATGATCAGCACTGATGTGATCAAAAGGTCTCAGGGGAGGGGGGGGGCATAACATCAGTATTATTACTTTTTAGGACACACGGACAGAAATGAAGAATCCTGAATTTACAAATATGCAACGCCATGCTGCTGTGTGTCTTCCACTGCAACCCTTTACTGCTTGGGTGAGACCGAGAGATGATTTAATTTAAGTTAAAACACAGATTTATAAATACAACCCCTCCAATCCTTTGTGACTTTACTGTATGTTGAGGGCTGTTCCTTTGGTCTAAAGCTGCAGTTTCTTTCTGAATGCATATGTTTTTCTGTGAGAAGCAGCGAGCACAGCATGCTTGAAAAGGCCTTTGTCTAATTCCCAGTAGCCAAGAAGAATATTTATAAGTTTGCCTCAAATCTGCCGCCCCTTTTGATCCGCCTGAAGCTTACACTGATTTGCTGTGAAGTCATTCCTCTCATTAGAAATTCGTTAAGCTCACGTCCTTAAATTGCATTAGTTGAATACTGCAGAATCCCTGGTGATGCAACCCCACACAGTTCACGTTTGAGTACATCTTCTGTATACAGAAGAGCTACTTATCAACACAGCCTCAGGAATCCAATAAGGATGCATGATCAGGAAGCTGGTTTCATATAATCTTATATGTAAATTTGGGATCAGGAGGGTCAGGCATACATATTGATAATAGCCGACTAGTGTGTTGGATTTACCACAGAACAGTGTTAACTGATGGAAATGTGCCACGTCAGCAGATTAACGAGACAAAACGTGCAGCTTTTGAGGGAAACCAAAGCACGAATCTTCTAAGACAATACAAACTCCAGCATGAGTCAGTCAGGTCAAAGTAATTGAAAAACAAACTCTTATTAAATGTTCCAGCTTGCAAAGTAAATAATAGATGATGCTGGGTAAATAATTGATCGCACATTTCAGATGCTTTTAATTGGTCTCTGTTCAATAATTGAGGGGAGAATTGATCATTTCTGGGATACCTCAGGGCCCCTGCTTTCCTACAGTCTTATATGTCAGTCACAAGTACAAACTGTTTACACATACAGTATATACATATCAAATTAAATTGTTAAAAGCTGATTTTTCTCTACTGTGACTCATCAATATGTGAGACTAAAGACACCGAAAGCAATCAATCATTTCACACGGCTAATGTGTCCACAGAGATGCCTCTTTTTTCAAAAATGAAGACAAAAATCAGAGTTCCTGAAAAATAAAGTCAAATCTGAGTTTTACAGCAGAGTGTTATGCAACGGCTTTTAAAATGCATAAATCAGTTTATTCACGCAGCTTTGCCACAGATGCTTGACATGTTCACTGGAGGAGAGCAAACTTGGAATACTTTTATCTGCTCAGCTTCATTTGTGGTAAAAACCCCTGTTCTGTATGTGATTGTGATGACAGAGACGTGTCCTCTGTGGATGATCGGTATAAAATCAGTTGACGGCTGGAGACAGTGGTTTCCAGGGAGAAGTGTCTCATCAGTCTTCCATCTGCCAGGGTGAGGAGGGCATGAAGCTGTCATTTTCATTTGCTCCACTACTTCCTCTTCTCTTCCACACCAGCCCGGTCTGGTCCAATCAAATGCAGAATTGTGCTGTAATCTGTGGCCTGTCATTCTCAACTGCAGTACGTTGGTGCCACACCACCACTTTCATTTCTGATGAATACTTAGGACACTTATAATAAGTTAGGCTTTACATCTGGTCCTATGCTTGATTTCATTTGAAGTCTATCAGTGACATTCAGCTTGTTGATGAGCGTTGGGTCACAAATGTTGTGAGGGTCAGGAATTGTATGAGAGCTTGACATTTGATAACTTGAAACACAATGGACAGACAAAAGTTGGTGACATTTGTCCACTGATGGCACCTAAGAGATAAAAGGGACACACAGGTACACCTTGATGGAAGCTGAAAATAAGGGCGATAGTCACCAAAGGTCATCCTTCTTACCTTCTGCTCAGCTTGGGGGATATTAGCGGCGGTAATGTTGATGCTGTTGCCAGGAATATTTTCTAACTTGTATCTGGTATCTGGTTAATGTTCAATATCTTTCCTTTAATCAGCTATGATTTTGAAAACCTGCTCACACGAATGGAATTTTTATGGCCACTTAACATGAAGACAGCCTGAGAACTTCATTGGCTTCACTGTTGCTGTGCCGCAGGATTGGATGAGAAAGTACAGAGGTTAATTTCTTGAGACCTGCTTAATGTCTCGCAGCCCTCACAAATCACTGCATTGGTGGTGACTGCAATACCTCTGCAGTGGCACTGGCCACTGGGTTTTCATCCCACCTGTTCCTTATGAACTATTGCATATATACACTACTTATATCTATATATACAGATGTATTGGTTTGGCGATTTGTAATAATAATCACAGTTGGGTGTTTACCATCTTATGTTATTAGCAGGTGCCCTGCAGATACATCGAATGCCTTCAGGGTCAGAAGCTTTTCTGAGCTAGTTTGTGAATTTGGCCTGATCAGCAGAGGCTCGGTGTAAATTTGCTTCGTACTTTTGCTCCTAAATAATCTCACTAAAAGCTACAAGTGGCAGCACTGTCCTGCAACAGTCGCTGAATGTTCTGAGGAAGTGTCTAATGATCATTTATCAGACTAAAGCGTCGAGGCATGGGTGATTGGTGGTGACAGAGGGAGATGGTGACCTATATGCGTCATCAAGCGCAGGTCATGATAATAAATCTAATGTCTAAATGTTCTAGGTTTTATACATTTTTAAAAAAAAGTGAAGGCGAGTTTTAAAACTGTCTTATAAATCAATATTCAACTTATTATTATGTAGTATAAGCCAGGGAAAGGTGAAAGGTTGGTTTTGGTATATTGTTGCTGCAAAAAATTACAGTACTTTAATAATTGATTATAGCAATGATGTGACTGACATCTTCTGGACAAAGAGAGAACTACAACACCGGTACCTATACGCAAAAAGACCTCTTATAAAAATTTCGTTGTGACCAATCATTTTATCTCCAAACATACATTCAGAAATATGGATCACAAATTAATCACAGATTAATCACGGATTAACTGCATATGTGGACAGAAATTACAGAAATCCTCGAACGCTGCAGCGTTGCACACTTCCGCTTCCATTCGTTCCGTTTATTGGTTCCGGGAGAATGAAATGTAAAATTAACAATGCTAAAACGATTGCATTGATATTAACATGTATATGCATATATTACTTAAGAGTGTGTTTGACTGTTGTTTTATTAGGCCCACCACAAATTATTACGTAGATAGTTTGCGTTAGTTTGGTTGTTATGTGATTAGCGCCCTTGGATACCACTTCCTACCCACAATGCATCACTGCTGACTTGGCTGTGTTATTCGAGTAAACATGAGCTAATGTAGTGAAAGGTTTGCCAGGATAATTTTTCTGGTTTTATTGTTTCTTGGCGTAAAATGTTGGAATTGGGGAGTATTGTCAGTGCCCTTCGGGTACGAGCATAATGTAGCGTGACCTGTTTGTCGATGTTTGTGGCTTTAGACGATTACTAAATTGATACAATTTTCCAAAATTCTACATTTTACAAGGTAATTCCTACAAATGTGTATGCAAGTTATGTTTAGACTTGTAGTTTTCTATCATTGTGGTGTTAAAACAACTCTTTCGTCACGAATTTACAACCTTGGGCACGAATTCTAACGAGTTAATGAGTATAATCATTTTTACCAGGGAAACGATGGAGAAAGATCAGTGCAGTGCAGCTGTCTTCAATGCCTCGAAAAGAGAGTTATTTACTACCAACAGTGGCTACAAATCCATGCAGAAAAGACTAAGAGCACAATGGAAAATCCAAAGGTAAATGTTTCTGCAGAGAGTATTACCTGTCGTTGCTTTGGGCGGTTCTGTAGATTCGGATGATTCTGATATGACATTTAGAAACCCTTTAGTCTCAAATTAAATGCCATGTTGTCCAGCTTAAAGGATGAACTGTCGCCGGAGAAGCTGAAAGGAGTCAAGTTGTGGATAACTGTTGGACCAAGGGAGAAGTTCACAGCATCAGAGGTATTGGGAATAAAAAGGTTTTATTCACTTTTGTGGAACTGTGCGATTTTTAAGAAAATAAATGAAATACTGAATACTTGGCTCCAGTTCCATTCCCTGGTTTTTCACGCACACTTCACTGTGTCTGTACCACTCCTTTCTTTTAGCTGGAGATGCTTAAAGACTACATGGATGGCGGAGGAAATGTGATGGTTTTGCTTGGTGAGGGAGGAGAAACAAAATATGAGACCAACATCAACTTTCTCCTAGAGGAATTTGGAATAATGGTTAACAATGGTATGTACTTTGTTTCCTGATACATGATGTCTGCCCTTGTTACAGTTTAATTTATGTCTCTGTTTCTGTCATTGCAGATGTTGTTGTGAGGAATGTGTATTACAAATACTTACATCCTAAAGAGGCGCTCGTGTCTGATGGTGTATTGAACAGGTTTGTCACAAGATGCTTGTTTTGGTTTGTTTTTTTGTACATGTGTTTATTGGGGATTTTCCTCACTGAGGTCCTAGAATTTTGAAATTACATGTTAGGGTCCTGCGTTAAGTTTTTATGGTTTAAATTTGGATTTGTGTTAGGATTACATGGCATACAAAAGTGGAAGCTTAATATAATGTCAATATAAAGGTCCAAAAATGATGACTGTACAAAGATGTGTTTGAAAATAAGTGAGTAAGTCAGCTTCTTGCTCATAAATTAGTAATCGCTTTCATGCTTTTGTCTAGAGAAATTAGCCGTGCTGCTGGTAAAATGGCCACAGGAACCTATGATGAAACTCTTGAAAATGATGCCAAGTAAGTGGTTTATTTCTCCGTCTGTAGTAAGTACCATTTGGGGTCCTTAAAGTGGATTTCAGATCTGTGTTTACATGGTGCTTTTGTCTAGGGCCCTTACCTTTCTATATCCATATGGGGCCACGTTGAATGTGATGAAACCTGCTGTGGCAGTCCTTTCAACTGGTTCAGAGTGCTTCCCCTTCAACAGGCCTATTTTGGCCTTCCATCAAGGAAAGGTCAGGTGGATTGATTTTCATACTCAGTCCCAAGTCATACCAAACTTGTAAAATCGGCATGTTAAAAGTAAGATGTGTTATATCTTGTAGGAAACTGGCAAACTGGCTGTGCTGGGTTCCTGCCACATCTTCAGTGATCAATACATAGACAAAGAGGAAAACAGTAAACTCATGGTGAGCTAAAAAATGAACACATCACAACCAGGGAAGAGTACTGCACATTATTGTACAAGTCTTGAATGATAACCATCCTCTCATATCTCAACAGGACGTTGTCCTGCAGTGGCTCACGACTGACAGCATTGAAATGAATCAGATCGATGCTGAAGAACCAGAGGTGAGGAGGAAGACCTGAAAAGATCTTTGTTTTCTTTAAAATTCCCAGATTTCAAGAATGTTAATTTTTTTTGACAGATCACAGAATACACCATTATACCCGACAGTAAAGGTCTGTCAGAAAAGCTCCACGTATGTTTACAAGATGGAGAAGAAAATCCCAGGGACTTTACATCTCTGTTTAATACATCACTGTTCAACTTGTCATCATCTTTGTCCTTACCCGACATCATCAGGTGAGAATTTAGAATATAGTAATGTCACTGATGTGTGTTGCTTTGTTAAATAAACACTTTCTTTAGTGCTTACAAGGAGCTTAATGTCAAATATGAGCCACTTCAGCTGATTACGCCACAGTTTGAGACTCCTCTGCCTCCACTCCAGCCTGCTGTGAGTTTCAGCCCTGCGTTATCCCTGAAATGTTTTCCATTCGAATGGGATTTTCCCTACACAAACACCCGGCTCTAAACCTAATGTTTGAATTTGTGCCTGTTGAAATCAGGTCTTCCCACCTGCAGTCAGAGATTTACCTCCACCCATGTTGGATTTGTTTGATCTTGATGAAGCGTTTTCTTCTGAGAAAGTACGCTTGGCGCAGCTCACCAATAAATGTAAGTTCGGCACGTTATGAAAGAAATCGCTTTTTGGAATTTAATAGAGGCGCTCACTGTTTGCAGGCACTGATGACGACCTTGAATTTTATGTACGGAAATGTGGAGAGATTATGGGAGTGACAGCGAAGTTGGATAAAGATCAGAGGGATGCAAAAAGCATCCTGGAGCACATTTTCTTTCATCTTGTGGAGTTCAAGAAGCTCAATCAGGTAAGAACTTTGCCAATGCTACATATGAGCGAGCATTGAAAGGCCTCAAATGATTTTTCTTTTTGCAGGAACATGAACTTGACACTGAACCACCCTTCATGACACCAGACATGAAGCATGGTCAGGATTTTTAACTTCCTCTGACCAATCATGACAGAATTCAAGTGATCGCAAATGTTAAACAAAAAAAGCTTTCCTCTTTATAGCATTTGATACTTGTAGAATTATGTAGTCCATTTTTTATTAAAGCATCCAATAAATTAAAAACATGTAAATGACTTGCCAATTAATTTTTCACAACAATGGGTGAAAAGGAAAATGGTTACAGACAGCTGAATCAAGCAAACAAAAATAACCCCACAGTCCGTTGCATGTCCTTCAGAGTTGGAGGGATGTTGTCAAGGAGAAATCTCAGCTCGTTACTGTGGCACAGATTAGAGTTTAGGACTCCACAGTTGCTCAGGAGCACTGGACTCCATGCTTGGTTTGGGGCTGTTGCTTTCTGGTTTTATCAGCGACACATCCCAGCACATCTGAGTGGCAGTGAGGTCACTGTACAGTTGGTCAAAACACGGAGCCTCTTTCTGCTTTTGAAGGAGAACTTGTGGCGTGGAAAACTTTCCCTGCGAAGGCACGGAGAGGCAAGACGTGTCAGTATCCTGAGGATTCAGGCCACTTGTGGAAAAGGCCTGAGAGGGAGAAAATGGGTCCAAAGAAAGGCAGAAGGAGTTCCGAATGGACAGCTTGGCATCAGATCCATCAGCCTCTGTATCATTTGAAATTATTGATGTCGATATCTGATCCAGCGACAAAGCAGACAGCAAACTTTGCTCCTCATAAAACCTCTTGTCAAGCTCTGATGGAGATGAATACTCAAAGCTTTTCATATCTATGGGGGGCAAAATTAAAAATGTAACTTAGTCACTTTTTTTTAAAGCCAAAAAGCATAACAACTATTTTCTTACCTTTACTGTTAAAAGCAGTCTCCATTATTTCCTTGAGTCTATGAGCATCAGCTGAGCTTCAGGGGATTTTAAACTGCAGCTGGTTAATTGAACCAGCTGGGGGACCAGAAGGGCATCAAGAGTGTTGGAGAGCAAACAATCAGGTGCAAAGTTTAAAAACCTGGTGCAAGTCACAGGGTGTCTGTTTTTCTTGCTTTGAAAGAAATTGGTGTTAAATGATTCTATGCATTTGTTATATTTCTACCCAGATATTTCTAAATCTAAAATATGTATTGAATAAAGTTAACCGATTCCACCAGCAAGTAGTTCTCATAGTTTTTGAAAAATTTCAGTTAAGAGGTAGAAATTAAAGTAAAATTTAAAATTAGTATTGTACTTGATATGAAAATATAACAAAGAGGGGAAATAAAGGTGTGCGTTGACTGTATTATTGACGTCACACTTGCGTCCTACGTTGTGTTCCGACTCCGGCGTATCAAATAGTTCCGTCACGATATTGTGCACATATAATAAAGACGACATATAATATAATAAATATATATAATATATTCCCAGCTCATGTGGCGAAAAACAAACAACCCCCACTTTTGTACGGAACCGCAATAAACTGACTGAGAATTTACACAGACAACCGCAATAAAGTTTCCAGCACGCATTTCCGGTATGTCTCCCCGAACCTGCGCGCACGTCTAACGCGCATCTACGTCACTTATCGGTTCGTAAGATGGAGAAGGGCGCGAGATAGAAACCCAGGAGCGCGGAGAAATCGGGCGCTCCAGCTGACTGCGAGCTCCGACATTAACACTCAGAGCAGAAGAACGGGGCACCGTCATCGCCGCATCCTCCCGCCGAACAGGCACAACACACCCGAGACTTACACCGACTTTCCAGCATATTCATGTATATGACGTGAGACGATTCCAGGGGATAATATCGTGCGAGCGGAGCCAAGAGAAACCGAGGGAAATGTCCTGGTGGGTGCGCGGGTAAGACCTTTGCCTTATTTAGCTCAATTATTAGCCCTATTTGGCGCTCTTATTCCAGTACATGGGAGTATCGTGGCAATCTTTAAAATCACGTCTATAGAGTTGTTGCTTAGACGAAGTTTTTTTGGCCTAACCGTGTGACTTCTGCATGCCTGGCCTTTTCCGGGATCTCCCGACACATGGGATTCGCTGTTTATTCCTGCAGCTGTGCATCTACCAACTCAACGGTTAAATAATCTTCTATAACATAGTACTGGCTTAATGGCATTCGCAACCAATAGTTAACGCCGAGTGATTTGACTAAAATTAAGAGGTTAATGCCTGTTCTCAGTAGCATGCTCAAACATCAGGCAGCTGCTTGTGTTTCCAGTGACGATGAGGAGGAGATGATCTCTCAAGACAACGATTCTGATGTGGCAGAGCAGAGAGATGGTGGCAAAGTGAAGGTGAAATGGACCCAAGAGGAGGTGACTGCCAAAACCTTAATTGCATGATTGTTTTATGGTCCTTGACTTCATCAGATCTGGTTCTTGTCTTGTTTGCAGGATGATAAACTCAAGGCACTGGTTCAAAAACTGGGGACGAGCGATTGGAAATCCATTGCTAGCTTTATACCTGTAAGTGACAAATGCCTTGGCTTTTTTAAAAATAATTTTTTAAAGCTACAGAGCAGTCCACGTTACCATATTGAGGCGTCTTGTGTGGGTTTTGTTTTGCTTAGAATCGCACTGAGCTTCAGTGTCAACACCGTTGGTGTAAGGTCTTGGATCCAGAATTGATAAAAGGCCCTTGGACAAAGGAGGAAGATGAAAAGGTAGGTGGCCAATGTTGGCAAGTCATTGTGGACAAAATAATTGCAAACATTTCCTAATTACTTGAAGACCTTATAAACTTATATCCTGCACATATGTGCAGAATTAAAAAAAAGGGTTATTCTTACTTAATAGGAGTTTAAAATGTGAGTCTCATTTATGGTGTAATGCATATTAACAATCCACAGGTGATAGAGCTTGTGAATCTCTATGGCAACAAGCAGTGGGCAATGGTAGCCAAGCACCTGAAGGGCAGGTTGGGGAAACAGTGCAGAGAGCGCTGGCACAACCACCTTAATCCCAATGTGAAGAAATGTTCATGGACTGCTGAGGAAGACCTCATCATCTACAAGGCTCACTGCCTTCTTGGAAACCGCTGGGTGGAGATAGCAAAACTGCTCCCTGGAAGGTAAGTATTCCTCATCACTGAGTTCACAGTTTATTGATGTGCATGTGGGGGAGAAAAATCCTTCATTAAAAGGGCTCATTTTGTAATTACAGGACAGATAACGCAGTGAAGAATCATTGGAATTCGACCATCAAGCGCAAGTTGGAAATGGGCTTTTATACCGGGGAAGTTGTCTTGCCAAACGACGCTGAAGAGCTGTTAGCTCGTGTTAGTAAAGATGCGCAGGTGGGCCCTCTTTCCATACTGCGCGTCTAAAATGTTGAACTGTACTCAGCTATGTTTTTTTGATGACAGATGCCCAGCTGCTCCCCAGGCGGTGCAGAAAAAGACACAGAGCAGAAATCGTATTCTTTGGTAAGCAACCAAATGCACCGATTTGGTGTTGAATCAGAACGTTACGTCTTTTATACTACCTGTATAGACATACGTCAGCTTTTCCTCCAGCACCCGGAAACAATAGTTGTGGTCCCTATGAAGGACCGCCACAGTGATGCAGGGCCGTCAACAACTACGACCTATCAAAAGGAAAGTCTAAGCCCCAGGACTGACACAGACCCAACCACAGGAGAACTAAGCTCATCCAACTGGGTAGTGGACGGCTCGGGCTTTCTCTCTCCTGCTGGCCCTGTACTGAAAGAAGTGCTTGACCTCGTGGACGGTGTATGTATCTGCAACAACTGACAGTTACAATGTGAAGCAGACATAGTTCCAATGGAATGGAATGGAACCAACCTTGTCTGAGGCAAAAATATCTTTTCTGATACCAGGACATTGAAGGTTGGTGCAATCTAGCAGCGTTTGACCTGCCTGAGGACAGCCAAAGCCCGGAGCGCCACCAGTTCCGCCTCGAAGGCAGCGCTTTGCAGGAGCTGAGCAGAGGCAGCAAAGGAGAGCTGATCCCTATCTCACCTGGAGGGGTCACATCACCTTCTATTCTTCACCACCGAAGTCGACGACGCATCACCTTGTCTCCAGATGTTGATGCCGTCACCTTGAACTCCATGACTCCGAAGAGCACCCCTGTCAAAATTTTACCATTCTCTCCATCTCAGGTTCATAATTGATTTGTTTGGCTTTGTCGACCTCTTGCTCTCGATCTGACTAACTTGACACTTGTTCTTTCAGTTCCTCAACATGTGGACAAAGCAGGACAGCCATGACTTGGAGAATCCATCTCTCACATCAACTCCAGTGTGCAGTCAGAAGGCCATTGTTACGACGCCGCTGCAGCGGGACAAGACCCCTCTCACTCAGAAGGAAAACTCAGCGTAAGGAATTCTGATTTTATTACATACGTCTTCTCAAATCCTATTTAGTCTGTAAGTGAGAACACAAGATGTGTTATGATTGAGTTTGAGGTTCACATTTTATGGGCAGGTTCGTTACACCCAACCACAAGTCTGAGCTCTGCTCAACTCCACGCACTCCGACCCCATTCAAAAGTGCCATGGAGAAGTATGGCCCGCTGCATCCTCTGGTAAGCATCCTAACCTGGGCAGCATAGTGTGGCTGCATCCCTTTAACACTGGTGCTTTAATTTTACTGTGTCGTTCAAGCCTCAGACTCCAAATCTGGAGGAGGATATTAATGAAGTTATCCTGAGAGATACCGGGGTCGACTTGGTTCTGGTCTGTTCAACTCCACCAGAGCAAAGACGCAAAACAATGGTAACAGTTTTAAATGGGATATTTATGTCATTTTAGTCATTTTGTGCTTTATACCATAAAGGAAAAGTGTGTTGACACATGAATGTAGCTTTCTGCACCAGGGTCTGTAAACATTATGATTACCATAGATCTATTTTTACTTCATTTCAGCATCGACCGCCTATGAAAAAAGTGAGGAAGTCCTTGGCTCTAGATGTGATGGATGGCAGCATCATGCCAAAGTCCAAACGCAAATCAATTAAACACAACATCAAGGTAAAAATAATGATAGACCTGCTCCTAAGTCATCCTCTGGAGTTCATCTAATGTCCTTTGTCATCTTTCCTCCAGGAAGAACCTGTTATAGCCCCTCTCAGCACCTCATCATTTTGCAGTAAGCAGTCAGACAATATACTTGATCAAGGCTTCCTTCTGGGGCCTAGTGACAGTACCATTATTCCCAACCCGGTGGCTCCTATCCCTGTAAGTTTTAGCTCGTCTGTAAAAAAGTAAATAAACTGCTGTTTTTCTAAGAAAAATAAATATGTAATGGATGGTTGTAAATGTTTTTAATATGAATCTTTTGACTTTTGTTTCAGATGTCAAAAGAGTGGGAGACTGTCGTTTGCGGGCAGACGAAAGACCAGCTGATAATGACGGAGAAAGCAAGACGCTACCTTCGCTCGCTGAAGTCTCATCCTCCCAACCGGGCTTTAATTCTGTCCTGAAATGCCAACACGTCACAAAATCTTAAATTAATGACTCTTTCCTGTACCAATGAGTGTTATTTGTACTGAGTAGAAAGGAATAACTATTTGTAAGTGTAGTACAGCTTTGAAATATGTCATTAGTAATCAAGCCCCATCAATAATGGGAGACAGAAATGTCCTTTTAGAGTCAGCCTCATTCCAGTGGACTTGTGCTAGGCCTGGAAAAGGAGTCAATCACGTTTCATTAGGTTGTTACTAAAACATAATTGAATGTAAAATTGGAAAAATCCTTCCTACTTACATTTGCTGCCCTCTAAAAGACAAGGTTTTCCAGTGCATACTGTGTCTACTGACTTTTAAAGGAAATCTGGAGACCCTGCAGTTGAGTCGTACTTGCAAAAGTGGATTCCTGTTGTTGAGCTTGAATGTAGCCACTGAACAAAGTTCTGCATTTTGAGGTGACCTTTTCATCTTGCAGATGTCAAATGAATATTTTGGCCTTATGAACCCTCTTTACATTGTTACACAATACATCCCTATTTACATTAATACTGGGAGCTGGAGTTGGGTGGAACTGGGCTGTCATTGTAAGACCTGTAGTTTATTGGAATCCATATTGTAATGTGTAATTTTCAAATATTCTAAATATAGTGCTTGGAAGTAGGTGTTATTTTCTGTTGTAAATAACTGCTTTTATATTTAATGAAATGTCAGATAATACTTTTTTACCCTTTAAAAATAGATTTAAAAAAAACAAACAACGTACACCCTAAGCGCAACTTTAGGTTTGACTGCTTTTGTAATAGGCTCAATTTAAAAGAATTCCGGCCTTAGAGGTTGACATCAAGTGGTCGACGTGATTTACTTTTTTATGTGATTTACAATTTGAAATTCAAACTATAGAAAAAGTTGTATGTAGTTATGTTTCCTGTAAATCAGAATAAAACTGCATCATATGGATCGAAGTTTTAAATCGCCGCCACTTGGGAGAATTCTCATTTATCTAACATAAGAAAACAATCAGAGCGCATTTAACATACAATCATCGCGGTAGGGTTCGAACCCTGAGCACAGCATGTTGCCTATAGTTTCTTGGAAAGACTCTTATTTTGATCAACTTTGTCCGGATGTGACGCTGCTGACGCCTCGCTCTTGAACACCGGAAGCAATTCTTGGTTTGGTGACGCTGCATTAGACAGAAGACATGGACCGGTCGTGTAAGTAGATTTCCACTTCAATTTTTTATTTAGTGACAGAAATGAGCATTTTGGACGACAAATATATGCATGTCGTCGGGGATTTGCAGTGTTTGATTTATTTAAGGGAACACCACATTGTGCACTGAGGTGATTCCATCTGACGTTAGCTAGCGCGAGTTGGACGTTAGCTAATGAACGTCAAGCTCATTCATAATGGACACGGATGTCCCTTTATTGAGACGTTAATGCTTGGACACTGATATATTATACATGATTGTGACTGTTACTCTCCACAGGGCTGTTCGGCTTTCTCCTTGGTTTGGCTCTTGCAGGAGCGCAGGCGCTCACACCGGCGCATTATCTGTCCCTATCTGATGTTGGACGATTGCAGAATCTCCTGAGCCAAGAATTCACCGACCTGGAGGCTGCATATTACTCTGTCGTTGGCCTGACCAAGCTCGGCGCAACTGTTCCTGATCATAAAGTTAGAAAATTACTTTTTTTATTTAAAAAAATCAGTTTTCCATTGTAAAAGTGATAAGAGAAAAACATCTACTAGCCCCACCTTTTGTTAAGTTCTACCTTTCTTGCGGTCATTTGATGCGTTTTTTGATTGTAGGGTGTGTGCCAGTTCCTAAAATCCCAGCTCGACCCAACAAGCGTTGACTCTCTCTTCTTTGCTGCTGAGACCAGTCAGGCCATTTCAGGATGCGAGGTATGGAAAGGTTCTCCTTTGTTTGTCATGCCATTCACGATTAACCTTTCCTGGTGTAAAACTGAAAGCTGCTACCATTCATTTATTATTCAATGTATTCTTTCTGAACGTAAATAATCCACATAACTGCAGCATGGTCAGTATGCATAAGGCGTCTTTCCTGTTGATTGATCCATAGATCCCTGTGTCCAATGAAACCCGTGACATCCTCCTTGCAGCAGTGAGCGAAGACTCTACCATGAGCCAGATCCATCGGGCCGTGAGTGCTCTCAGCTCTCTCGGCTTACCAATGGCTTCCCAGGAGGTTATAGGTGCCCTATCAGGCCGTATCAACAAGGAAGATAATGTTATGGCGTAAGTATGAGTTGTCGGTGTGCTGTAGCTTTCAAATTTCTGTCCACGAGCAGTTGAATAAACTAAGTACTTGTTGGTATTTGGTAGCATTACTTTAGCTCTGCAAACTGCCGCCCGCCTCTCCCAGCACGCTGAACTTGGAGGAATACTTGAGGAAATAGAGGTAAGTATTTATATATCCACCAGAGGGCGCTATGCCCCAGGGCATAAAAATAACACACAATAGAAGAACTAATTAGTATACTATGTTGTGTATTTTCTAAGGACTTGACAGCCCGCTTGGATGATCTTGGAGGCCTGTACCTTCAGTTTGAAGAGGGACTTGAGGTCACTGCTCTTTTTGTGACCGCTGCCTATTCACTCTCAGATCATGTGGACATGGAGCCCCCGCTGAAAGAGGTATGATGTGGGTTTCTTGGTTACTTTCCCCCCCTGTTTCACTTGCTTCCGTGCATTTTTATTTTGTACTTATTCTGGGGTGTTTTATCCTTAGGATCAGGTCATCCAGCTGGTAAACTCAATTTTCAGCAAGAAATCGTGGGACTCCCTCTCAGAAGCCTTCAGTGTTGCAAGCGCTGCTGCCACTCTCTCCAGCAACCGCTTCCACGTGCCCGTCATTGTCAGCGCTCAGGGCTCAGCCACTGTGTCTCACAGCCAGCCAACCCTTCAGGTACAGATGGCTCTTTTTGCTCCAGTAGTTTAAAAACTTTAAAGTCATTTTGCATTGACACTGTTTAATCTTTCTGTTTCACAGCTCCTTGTTACCGATGTCATGTCTCAGCCCCTGGCCTCGGCCAGCGTGGTGGTGGAATCAGCTAATGCCGTCTCCTCAAAGAGCGTCATTCTCAGCCAAACGCCTTTCACACTTGATGAGTATGTACAATAGCGATATTAAGCTACTTAGACATTGACAGGATTTTACTGTTTTCCTTCGATGTTACTAAAATGCCTTCTTCCTTTTAATAATTCTTTACCACTAAAAGTAGTTCTTTGAAGTCTGAAAAGTACCGTCACATTACTTCAGTAGCATTTATGCTGGTTTTTCTATCAGCAGTCGCATAATGAGCATCCGCAGACCTGTACAACAGACCTAAAACTGCCTCCCTCTTTCTTCTCATAACGCTTCATTTAATATGCGCTAAGAAGTTGATTCTAGAGCTTTTTGCTGTTTTTCCAGTGGTCTCGTCTGACCTTCTCAAATGTCATCAGTGTTTTGCACCTTTTTGTAAATGCTCTTCCTTTATATTCTTTATTAAAAAAACCACACAAAAGGTGACCAGATGCTGACATCTGAAAATTGAGATAAATGCCACATCTTTGTGAAACCTGTGTCATTAAACACTCATGTTCTGTTTCTTTAAAGGTGCACTTGTGATTTATCGAAGGTAAACTTTTTATTCAGACCTATGCCTGCGTTTTAATCATCTTTTTCTGACTTTTAGTGGCGTATTTGCGTTGAATTTCATGGCCAGCCAGCCAGCCAGCGGCTATTACCACTTTACCATCGCAGTGACTGGCGATAGCCGCCTGGTTGCCAATCACGTTGAGGTGAGATGGTGTTTGGATTCTAAGTACGAGTTGTAAGTGGTAGATTTTGCTTCCCATAACGTTGTGTTCTCTCGCATGTAGCTGAAAGTGAAGGTGTCCACTGAGGTAGCTGTTACTAACATGGACCTGTCTGTGGTGGATAAGGACCAGAGCATCGGCACAAGGACAACAAGGTTGGATAAGTGAAGTCCAACTCTCCTTGAATATGACACCATTAACACTGAGTACAATAGATTGTTTGTCCTCCACATGATCCAGGGTGGACTATCCTTCCAAAGCCAAGCACTCATTAACTGCAGACAGCCACCAGAACTTTGCTATGGCTTTTCAGCTGGTTGATGTGAACACTGGTGTTGAACTTACCCCTCACCAGGTACAGTACACAATCAGGGTGGTGCACTGACAGAGATTATTACTGACTTCTGCTGGTTTTTGAATCATTCAAGGCTATAAACATCGTTGGATTTGATATCTAAAAACGTTCTACAAACTCTAAAACATTTTTATTTGCCACAACAGACGTTTGTCCGGCTGCACAATCAGAAAACGGGCCAGGAGGTTGTGTTTGTGGCTGAGCCTGATAGCAAGAACCTGTACAAGTTTGAGCTGGACACCGCCGAGCGGAAATCAGAGTTTGATTCCATTTCAGGCACCTATTCCCTCTACCTGATTGTTGGGGATGCTACCCTGGAAAATCCTATTCTGTGGAATGTGGTATGTGTCTGTTCAACCTTTGTGATAAGAAAGACTTATATAGGTATCTAAAATTGTAATACTGTGTTTTTAAAGGCTGACGTTGTTCTGAAGTTTGTGGACGAGGAGGCTCCAGCTACTTTTCAGCCAAAGACGCTTTATATCCCCAAACCAGACATCCAGGTAATATTAAAGGACTAGATTTAAAGCAAAGTGTCTTGTGAACATTGGTGTTACAATACTTACGTTTACACAGTCAAGAAGCCTCAACTTTGGAACGTCTTTTTGTCTCCAGCACTTGTTCAGGGAACCGGAGAAGAAGCCTCCGACGGTGGTCTCCAACACCTTCACGGCACTCGTCCTCTCTCCGTTCCTGCTTCTGCTCATCCTGGTAAAGTGAACTCTATTCTTGATTTTGCTGTTGTTTCTATTTAAAGGTGGAATAAATAAATAATCCTATTCTTAATTGAAAACCGCTTTCAGTCACTCACTCAGTTTGGTAATTGTTTGAATGTGCAGTGGTCCTCCTGAACAGCTCTTCACTCAGAAGCCTTTATGCCCAGAGAATGAGATCCCACATACTGCATAAATCTGATATTTGTCTTTAACTGGAACCACAAAGGCTCTGGCGTGTTGTTTGTCTGGCATTTACAGTGTTGTGTTGCTGTTGAAGTGGATGGCTGCATTGTGCGCTCTGCTGTAAACAATTTTTCAGCCCTTTTGTCTGCAGCTCTCGCGGCGATGAAGCTCACATTGTTGTTGTGTTTCCACTCTCCTCTCTAGTGGTTTAAGCTCGGTGCAAACATGTCCAGCTTCAGCTTCTCTCCCAGCACCATCTTGTTCCACGCCGGACACGCAGGTTAGTGATTTTATTGTTTTACTGCCTCCATATCCAGCGTTGCTCTACAAATGTGCTCATGACTAACAATACAAATACAGCAAGGCAGTAAGCATGAAATTCCACACAAAAATCTTTTATATGATGTTTAAATAAGCATTTCTACATGAGCTAACAACCAAAATCAGTTTTTACAACGTTGAAACAGATGCCATTTTACAATTGTAGTCACATGATGGCATTTTATCTGTAATAAAGTAAAACTGAAATTACAATGCTCATTCTAGAACAGTTGGTGTATTAAAGGAAGTTTTGCTTGTCGTGGTGGGTTTAATACCAGCACCACCATCTGTGCCGGGGAGGATAGTCCTGTTGGGATTCATCAGGACTTTGATTAAAAACTTTATGACATAAAAGTCTGTAATTTGGCTCATGTGAACCCTGATAACAGCAGTAGAGAGACTTAAGGTCTTCCATAAGCCGTAAACAGCGGTTAAAGTGATTAATTTATTCCACTCCACCTGTATCTGTCTTTCTTCTTTGATTCAGTTTCAAATCTGACAGATTTATTCATGTTATGAAAGCATCTGATGGGTTGGAAAACACTAAAGCAATGAGTGTCATATACATTTGGTTGAGAACTGTATTCAGGACAGTTGTAACAGTATTTCGTGCCATTTGATTGCAGCCATGTTGGGGCTGATGTACGTCTACTGGACCCACCTGAACATGTTTCAGACTCTGAAGTACCTGGCTATTATTGGTGGTGTAACTTTTCTTGCTGGAAACCGCATGCTGGCCCAGAAAGCTGTCAAGAGGTAAGTCCACTGATGTCACCTGCCGCAAATGGCTCCTCGAGAGTCCTCCTTCCCAGAGAGGTGTTGTGCCCTCCCCCTGACAAGAAGGAATCTGGGATTTCAACCTCTCGGTAGATCTTGCCCTTAAACCCAGACAACATGTCTGTGTGATGGCTCCTCAGGTGGTGGTTTCAACCCCCACAGGAGAGTTTTTGCATACTTGGACTGAGAGAAGTGAAGCAGTAAGATCTGCAGGAGTGATGATCTAATTGGGCACTTTACCTTCAACCATTTAAGAGCCCTCAGAGTGCTGGAGTGAGCACCATGTCGCTGAATTTAGGACATCTGTTCACTCCCAGCAGCCCTTTGAACACAATGAATGTTGCAGTTGATGATTTGCCCCCCCCACCCCCCACCCCCCCTTCTTTCCTGCTCGTCTGTTTCCTCGCAGCTGGTCTCTGTAACCTCTCTACCCACACCCCGCTTTCTCTTACTCCTTTTCAGGATTGCTGCAGAGCAAAGTAGTAGGTTGGCAAAGTATAGGAGCCTACGATAAAGCCCCGGTTGTAGCAAACACGTGGGTGATGCTTCCAGGCTGAAGTAAGGGCATCCTCATGGACTGCACCGCTTGCATTTCCATAAAGGCTGACAGCATGCATGACGTGTGGTCTTCACTCATTCTCTCTAACAACCTGTTGATATATAGCTGCTGCCTCTCACTCATCCCAACACGGTCATTCCCCCCGTAAGCATACCAGCATTCTGAC
The DNA here is from genome assembly GCF_003711565.1 of Takifugu flavidus. Taxonomy (NCBI): domain Eukaryota; kingdom Metazoa; phylum Chordata; class Actinopteri; order Tetraodontiformes; family Tetraodontidae; genus Takifugu; species Takifugu flavidus. Next base: position 2,213,574 of record NC_079523.1, on the reverse strand, counting down.
GCCCTCCATTGTGCTCTAACCGCCATAGTCCTGACTGTGACATCTTTGTGTTATGGTAGCACCATATGCCTGCCTTCAAGAGTTCAGACATTTGCCATGGAAGGTTAATTTATCATCCATCTGGTGTCTCCGCTGTAATCACTAATATTCCCTCTGTTTCTCCTTCACAGACTTGAGAACAAAACAAAGGCAGCGAATTAAAACCCCGACAAAGATTTTTTTTTTTTTTTTAAGATCCCAGGAGTCCCCCAACGATCAAATTGGACTTTCAACACGGCGTGGCAGTTGTGATTATCCAATAGCCAGTTTAAACATGCAGTTTTCCTATTGCCAAACACCTGAAGTCGATGTCCCGGCGTCTCCGAGGGCCGACGCCCGCTAACAGTTACTGTAAAACTACTGATCGTTGCACTTCATCCTCCTGTGAGATTGGCTTAACTTGTCCATGCCAGTGTTTCCTAACTGGGATTCTTATTTGTGATTTCAAGGTGGATTTTTCTTTCTTCATTTGTGGTTTTCTTTGTTTTAAGAACATTCCTCTGTGCTGTTGCTCAATGCTCAAAAGAGAAGATGTGTGTCATGTCTCAGCTGGTTAAAAAACCTCTGGCAGCAGCACTGATACACGATGCCAGTGGGTTTGACTGTTCGGTGCAGCACGTGCAGAAAAATCAGCGGTTCCCTTTTTTAATACGGAGGTTGCATCTCATTGGGAAATTGGTCACAAAGAAATGTGGGGAAATTTGAAGATCGAATGTGTTTTGTAATGAAGAGGAGGAAATAAAGACTCAGAGGTGAACGCACGTCTCGTTTTTCTTTCATAACATGCGTTAATCAAAATGATGTAGCCATCGGCGACGGGAGAATGACAAGACATCATGAGCCATTCGTTCACCTTATGGGAAAATAGACACTCGGCTCACATTAAAGCTCTGATGGTTCTATTTCTGCTTTAAAAATACGGGCAAACCCTGTTTTGCTAATGGAACAATAGAGCATGTGAAGACACTTGAAGTCTTTATTTGTAGTTGTGCACATTTTTGATCCGCAGGAACAGGAAAGGTTGCAACAGCCATGAGGAGCTTCCCTCCGTCTTCACATATCTCAACTGAGCAGCCGGGAGGAAGGAAAGATTCCTGTTTAACGAAGATGATTTTCACTCTGCACCATTAGTGACATGGGGGCTTCTGCACCTGGGCCTCCCGTGCACGGCTCTATGCCGCCGGTTGCTCCGGATGGACGTCAGATCTCCTTTGTAGGTACCTTCAGAGACGTCTGACTGACGATTCATGTAGCTCACACCTTTTTCGCTGCATAAAAAGGAGTTTTAAAAAAAGAGATGATTGAGTTTCAGTGTTTTTCTTCACAGGAACAACGTGTAGCTGAGGTGTTACCCACCCAAGACGTTTACCCATAATGGTCTGTAGAATCTTCCTGGCTGAGATTTGACCCAGGACCTTTCTGTAGCTGTTTGTAAAGATGGCATCGGCGTGACGCTCGGAGCTAAAAATGAAATCAGAGATCTAAATCAAGAATTGGATCACTAATCACCATCTACTCACAATCCATCTTTTTGTTTTAAATTTTAACTCTGTTCACTTTTCTTGCAAATGAATAACTTATTATTTTTTGCTGAGTTCATGTGATTCGGCCGACCGGATCTCCGCTCTGGGGGCTCCATCCTGGTGATCTGCTGGATCTTCTATCAAAGACGTCAGCAGGAAAGCTGTGTCTCTCTGTCCAAACCTGAAAAACACCCCATCATCTCATCCTCCGTCACAGTATGATTCTTTTTCTCAACTACTGAGCGACAAAATGAAACACTGTTATTCTTCACCAAAAATCCTTCCTTAATGTTAACATTGCAACACTGACATTCTTATTTTCTTTAAAATAAAAAACATCAGAAATGCAATTATGACTCAAATGAAGGCAAATATTAAAGTAATCAAATTCTAAGAGATTCTGGAAATGACATTTCAGAGCAGACAACACTTAAAATATAACATCATTTTACAGTATTTTATGACAATGGCACAGAATATATGCATGCAAGCCTCCATCATGTAGCACTGGATAACAGGATTGAACTTCTGCTTTCATGTGATTTTAAAAAAGAGAAAAAAGTCAGCCACAACAAGGAAGTGTTGCAGTCCCCTAAGTCACGATAGTAATATTTTGAAACGCAGTAATCAATCACACATTTTTACCTTTGAGGTTAAAACAACAGGGTCCTGTTATAAAGCATAAAAATGATCAAGGGGCTACAGAAACACCACACATTACAGGCACAATTTAAATTAGTGTTTTATTTGCCAAATCTGTGCATTTTAAAAGAAAAGCTATTTGGAAGGGTGTTAGTGAAAGCTGCACTTAACAAATCAAATAAAAAAATATTAATTTGCAGTATGTGTGTCTGGACTTACCTTATGGAGGGGTAAAGAGGAGAGCCTGACAAAGACATGACCAGGCAGCAGAACAGCAGCAGGGCAGTTTTCTCCATCCTCACAGCAAGGACTGGATATGAATGGGAGAGCTACAACAAATGACAGGAGCAAAAACTATATTAGGAAAAAATGCTGAAACCACATTTCTTCTCAAGCCTCCTCATCGCAAAAGCACTGAAGTCACAGCAGGCAGCGATGAGAGATGGCTCCTGTCACCATAGACTGAAATGCTCAAGTTGAGAACAGGGCTGGAAAAATGTAATAAAACCGTGGTGGAAGAAAATCCTCACTCTTTTGTTGTTTCTGGGAGTCCCTTTAGTTGCTCTGACAGTCTCCGCTACAGTCTTCATCTCTGGAACTGGAACTCACTCAAACATGTTATCCTGCACACATTGTAAACGCTTACCTGTTGTTACGCTGATTCATAACTACCAATCCACTTCCAACTCACACAGGGGGTCCTCCTTCTCTCTCTCTCTCTCTCTCTCTCTCTCTCACACACACACACACACACGCACACTTTGGCATGACCAGAAAGAATTAATTTTAAAGAACATTATATAAATTATACTTAAGATTCTCGTTATTACATATAATAAAAATTTTATATGAAACAATTAGGGGCAAGTGATATTGATAATTAAAAAACAATTTTCAGCTTTGGAAACTTACACTTTCTTTTTTAAGCATAAAGTCAAAAAAGTTAAATTACTGCATAAAGTTAATTTACCGCTGTTAGCAAAGTGCATTTACACTCATTCGACACAATTAAACCGGCAAATCGAGGCGATTGCTGCATCTGGAACGTTGTGTTTGATCGATCCCATTTTTGGACGGACCGTTTAGTTGAGCGACTGGGGGACATATTTGGCTAACGGACTGACGACATACAAGAGAATTCTCCATCAACTATTTCCTTTTTGGTTGTGTGTATATTTTTTGTAACAAATAGCAAAGCAAAGAAGTGGTGACAGTGTAATATTCAGCGCCTTTATTTCTTTAATATATAAATAACAAAGATAATGTAAAAGTACAATGTTCTCAAGTATTTTTGAGATCGATTTATACAACATATTCGTATTTTTGACTGCGTAACCTTATTTCCGGCGTTTGGAATAGGCCGATTGTTCGCTTGAAATGAAAATATTCATAGACCCGCATGATGGACACTTGAAAGACATTTCCTAAACATGTTAAACGTATTTATTAAAATACCAAAGTACACTCATCGATAACAGTTCACTCAAAGCTGCTAATAGATGTAAAATATCAACATTACATCTGATCGGTTCCTGGAAAGTATTTGATCTCTACGTAGCAACCATGGAGTATCTAAAGACTTCCAAGTTGTTATTTAGCATTACTCGAATCAGGAAAATCGTGGCGTTTGTCCAACCTAGATATTGTTCGAACGTAGCTCGGACCACTGCCAATTCCAGAGAGACGCCGCCACCTGCAGAGAAATTCAAGTCGCGAATTTCCTCTGGTCCAACATTTCAGGATTTCATCAAGGGTGTTTCGGTTAATAAAACGTCTGTGGAAAAGTCAGAATACCATGACCAACATACTTATTTTTCAGAAGCCATGGATATGGGAAACTTCCGAAAAGGTTCGTCCCCAGCCCCCAGTTAATATTCAAACATGTCCCTTCTGGGATCAAACCATAACCATAACTTAATATTGCAGTTTATTTTGAGACCTATGGCTGTCAAATGAACGTGAACGACACAGAGATAGCCTGGTCCATACTACAGAAGAAAGGTTATCAACGCACACTTGAATTAAGTCAGGTACCTGATCACTATCTATACAGTTGAACACCATGCGTGTAAGAACTAACGGGGTATCATGTTTACAGGCAGATGTTGTACTTCTGGTAACATGTTCCATAAGGTAAGATCACTTTTTTCCTCCTTATTTTGAAAAAAAAGCTCGTTACCAATAGGCAAAAGTGACGGTGATTAAACTAAATGATAAAAACCTGTCTGCCACTAGAGAGAAAGCTGAGCAGACCATTTGGAATAGACTGCAACAGCTAACAGCGATGAAGAAGAAACGTTTAAAGTCCCAATCACCAATGAAAATTGGAATTTTAGGTCAGTTCCTTCCTTACCCTCTGCATACTTGACTGTTAAAAGTGATTAAGACACTAAATGATGTATTTTTTTCAGGTTGCATGGCAGAGAGGCTGAAGATGGAAGTTTTAGAACGTGAGAAGTTAGTTGATATTCTTGCTGGTCCAGATGCCTATCGGGACCTACCCCGGCTCTTGGCTGTGGCTGATGGAGGCCAGCAGGCCAGCAATGTACTGCTGTCATTAGAAGAGACCTACGCTGACATCATGCCTGTTCACCATGCTCCACAGGGATACAGTGCATACGTGTAAGTCTGTTTTGGATTCTGCTGTTTTGCCCTTTTCTTTTGAAATTTTGTCTGTGGAGTATGGAGTCTTGGATAACTTGTAATTTTGGATCTTTCGTGTTGGCAGGTCCATAATGAGAGGCTGTGACAACATGTGCACGTACTGTATTGTTCCCTTCACCCGAGGAAGAGAGAGGAGTCGACCTGTCGGCTCCGTACTGGAGGAGGTCCGAATGCTCTCTGATCAGGTTGGTTACTGAAAGCCCCCCACTCTTAATTCAGAGTAGACCTCAGGTAGTTCAAGCAGATGAGAGGCTCATCGCTCATGATGAACTGATTGGTATATTTGGTTCAGGGGGTGAAGGAGGTAACTTTGCTGGGTCAGAATGTAAACAGCTACAGAGATACGTCACAACAACAGTTTTGTGGAACTGAGCTGACCCAGCTCAGCCGGGGCTTTAAAACCATCTACAGGACGAAACTGGGCGGTCTGCGCTTCTCTGACCTGCTGGACCACGTTTCACGCATCGATCCTGACATGAGGATCAGATTCACTTCCCCTCATCCTAAAGATTTCCCTGATGAGGTAGATGATACCTTGAATCTCAAAAGTCAATGCGGTGTCCATTTTTGCTGCCTGTGGATGCGACTTCTCTGTATTAAACCCTCTGCACTGATCTGTGTGTTTCTTTTTCCAGGTTTTGCAACTAATCGCAGAGCGAAAGAACATTTGCAAGCAGATTCACCTTCCAGCCCAGAGTGGGAGCAGTAAGATCCTAAAGGCAATGCGCCGTGGGTAGGAGGGCGTGTTTTCATTTGACAAATTTGTCTGTCATGTGCTTGATACAATTACCACTATTCTAGAATGTATCATAATTTCTTTATTAACGTTTCCAGCTACACAAGAGAGACCTACCTTGATCTCGTGAAGAACATCAGGACGATTATCCCAGGTTGCCAATAGAAAGCGTATATTTGCCTCCCTATTTTTTCACCATGAATGATACACTTTTTTTCCTGGAGACAGACTTGTGCATTTACGTGCATGCGTGTGTGTGTGTATGTGTGTGTGTGTGTGTGTCAGAGGTGAGTCTCAGCAGTGACTTCATCTCAGGCTTCTGTGGTGAAACTGAGGAAGACCACCAGCAAACACTGTCACTCATTAGAGAGGTGGGCTACAACGTGGGCTTCTTGTTTGCCTACAGTATGAGAAAGGTAAACACTGTAACGTCTCGTCACCATCGACTATATTGTCCACCGGTATTTTTGTAGATGCCAATAAAAAAACGAGCTCCAGTTTAATTTTGCGATGGCCATCGTGGTTTTTCCACTCTGACAGAAGACCCAGGCTTTTCATCGGTTACAAGATGACGTGCCGGCAGAGGTGAAGCAGCGGAGGCTGGAGGAGTGTATCAGCGTGTTTCGAGAGGAAGCTGCGAGGGTCAACGGCGCTCTCATCGGCAGCACTCAGCTTGTTCTTGTTGAGGGGGTGAGTCTTCCATTCTTGGTTACTACACCAATGGTAGAATGAAATGTTGCTTAACCATTTAATCAGCCGGAATGTAGTTTATTGTTCTAATAATATCTGGCATACGGAATTGTCCACTTCTGTTCAAAACCATAGTTTATGACGTGATGATGCTGAAGACAAGTGAACGCTGCTCACGCCTGATTTCCATATTTGCAGCAAAGTAAAAGGTCCGCTGATGAGCTGTGTGGGCGAACTGATGGCAACACAAAAGTGATTTTCCCCAAAGAAGGTTTCAACACTGCACCCATTAATGTGGGAGACTACGTGCTGGTGAAGGTAGGGTTTGATTCCCTAATAAAGTTCTTTTTAACCACTTTTTTTCATTATTTTCCTAGTCAGCTTCTTATCATGTGTTAGGATTAAATGGGCCAACGATAAAACTAGCCTGTTTTCATCCCCTCTGCCCTCTTCTCCTTTAATGAGACTGAGTGGACAGGACCACGTGTCTCATGTTTTGAACGCAACTATCAGTGTTTGGCATCATTTAAATAAGAATCGGATGACTGCAATCACAAGATGTAGAATCCACACCCATTTAATCCACACAGCCGGGAGAGTCTTTGTACCTCACTGTGTTTACTAAAGGTTTGTACTTGCCTGGCCAAGAATGCTATTGTTTCACTGTTTCTGTTGACAAGTTTCCGTGTCAGTAAGTCAGTTTACCATGAAATGAAAGATATGATCCAAAATTTGGACCCATCTTTAACCCAAGCTATACAACCGAATCATGCAAGCCTGACACCATCTAGTTAAGATTAATTACACTTTTCCTCTAAGCTGCCGCAGTAGCACCTGGTTTTAAAGTTCATTCAATATTTTTATTTTGATGTAGATTTTGTCAGCCAACTCCCAAAGTCTGAGAGGTAGATGCGTCAGCCACAGTTCCCTGAGAGGCACAGAGGAGCAGGATGGCTCTGTGCCGGTACTCCAGCTGCATCAACGTGTGGGCTCAGACACGACTGCTACTGAATCACGCTCTTAACTGGCCCAGGTGACTTTACAATAACCCAGCACGTCATCATGTCTCTTTTCATTCTCTTTATTGGCTTTGGCAGCACATGGAAGTCATCAAGCATAAGTTGATCTCACAGTTACACTGGATTGGTGGACCAACAGGAGTGTGATATATGTATGTAAACTGCTCAGTACTGTATATTTGCTTTTGTGCACGATTTAAAAGAATGCCCTTGATCAAAAGGGACTTCTTACAGCAGTATATTTCGACATCCCCTTTACATCCCCATAAGACTAAACAGTGCAAAAGAATTTAAGAAGAATCTGAAGGAAATAAAATGAAGCACACAAAACATGTTTGTGTTTCCACTTCTGTCAGGAGAGAATGCTTGTGTTTGGGGCCAGTCCTAGGAGGGGCATTCTCTTCATGGCCAAAGTGCTTCTCAGCCTGTGAACTTAACATCAGTCCCAATCAGCATATAATCCTGGAAAAAAACAACAACACAGCAGTTAAAAATAGGCCTTCAGCTTGTGAGTTCTGGTGATTTCAAATTGTTGACTGTTGCACAGATCACTAAAGTTCCTTTCATATCTTGTCTGTCTTAAAATAATTCATCTCTGACCTTCAGAATCTGTAGCTTGGTGTTTTCAAGCTCCATGTTTTTAAGTGCAGGAAGTGGGTACCCCTTTCCAAGTTGAACTAAGAAACCAAATGGAAATTGCACATGTCAGAAAATCACTATATTTTCAGCTATGTGAGCAGATGAAAGAATGAACAGCAAAGAATGTCACATAATATTTAGGTCCTAAGACAAACATTGTGGTTAAATGCAGCTTTAAAGAACACATTAGTGGCACAAAGGGAAAATACAACAGCTCACCATTCACGACTGGTATCACCACCCATTTAAGGACAAATTCGAGGGAATTACTGAGGGTCTGGACCTGTGGGGTGTAAGTCTTCGTTAGCTTTTGAGATTGCTACTATTGGTTCCTGTAGCAAATGTAGAAAATGCAGCTCTCACCTGAAACTGCCCCACATAACTTGTCTGCAGGCTCAGATTCATTCTGTGCAAGTTAAGGAAAATTAGTTTGTGGCGTATTATCTTTATGCAGACATTTTCATACATATTTTCTTTCGCTTTTAAGAGCAAGTCGTGACTTAAAAAAACCCCAAAAAAACCCTCACTTGTTTAATGTAAGCGATACGCCAAGCTTCATTCCACTGAGGGACACTTTGCTGCTAACACTGGTGTCCTGTATAGACAAGAGAAAAAGGTTAGCTTTTAATTAGTTATCTAGAACTACCTAATCGTTGGATGCTAATGGCGTTACCTACCAAATTTAAGATGAAGAGAGGCGTGAGTGTGTCATTGGGCTGGATAGCATAAGCTGTCACTGTACCAGTAACCTGAACTGTTACTCTGTCGGGTTCAAATGTCACCACAGGACTTTTATCCGTCTTCATCAACAGTTTCATCATCAGGCCGGGGAATTGCTTGGAAATCTGAAAACACAAAGATTTAGTTGGCCGGTCAACATTGAAGGTCGCGGCTCTGACGGAATGAGTGGCGTTATTGTTCACCTGTGGGATGAAGGTTCCAAATGTTGTGGTGGTGAGTCGGATGGGGGAGCGTTTGGGAATCTGTTGGTGCGGGCCCAGAAAGGTTAGTGCGATGTCCTGAAGGTGGGAGTGGGGACTGGAGGATGAGACTTACCATGTCATCAGTGATGTAGATGCTGAGGACTCCAGCTTTGTGGTACACAAATGCTGCAGAGTTGGCGGTGAAAGCAGACAAGGCCATGTACAACATGTTGTTGTTCTCGGGTGGCAGAGAAAAGGCTGGGGCAGAGAAAGGAGGTTCCTGATGCTGCCCGATGTTGTAAAACTGGCCCTGAATAAAGAAATAAAAAATCCCACGATGACTTTTCTCTACCATGTTTTTGCTAGTCCTGAAAACTTAATGGTAGTTTTCTTTTACCTTCAGCTTCAAGGCGATACTAGAACTGGAAATGGCGGGTGAGGACACCATGGAGTATTCAATTTCTGCATACTTGTCGACATTGGCTAAAACTGCAGTACGGTAGAATTTTAGTGAGCTCTTCGGGTATAATTGAGCATAAAAACCCATAACAGAAAGAGGACGTCTCACCATTAAGCGTCTTCAAACGAGGATTCATATCATCAATTGCGTTGGTCACCAGAGGGCAGATCTGCAGCAACAGAGCAGAGAAATTCCAGTCCAGAGGTAAACACTGCAGTTCTGGTTGAAGGAGGATGTTCTTATCAAATAACCTGAAGCGGACTAATAGGATCACACACCTGTTTCTGCAGAGCACTCTTCAAAGCTTTCTCAATGTACTTTGAGAAGAGATTGTACAGCCAACTGGAATAATAACAAGGAATAGAGTATTTAGGGCTGTGTTCAATGTGCTAGGTATCACATTTAAAAGGGCATCCAGCGTCATGACAAGGGTTTCTAACCTCGCTCCACCGCGGAATTTAATTCTGACCCTGCCCACAGAGGCCGCACAGCTGATGGTGCTGACTTCAGGACGGCCGGTACTGTCACTTTTGATGGCGAGGCTTTCCGAGATGGACAGGTCGTTCACGCCCACTTCGAAAGAGCCGCTGTTCTTACTGTTCAAAGAGAGCAAGCGTCACTGCAGAGGGAACCCGGTAAAATGGATTCATCTGTAGCGTATAAAAGGGAAATCATATTTACACCCATCGGAGGAACTTGACCCTCCAGTTTCCACGCAGGTTTATGAAAGCATTGTTTATGGAGAGTTTGACTCCACTTCCAGGCACCAGTTGAATTGGAGCGATCGGCAGTCCAATATTCACTATCTGTATACTAAAATAAAAGATATTTGTCAAGACACTTTAAGGAAAGTACCGATCCAGCAATTGAAATCACTTCTTTATAAATAGATGCCTTACTTTGTCAGGCTGTACTGGACTTTTCCGATTGGGGAAACTCTCTGTTTCCCTGAAAAGTCTGGGATTTGGATTTTCTTGAGTTTTTCCTGGATTGCAGCGATTCCCAGTTGTCTCCCTGGAGGAAGGAAAAGTTTGATGACCCACAACGGCTGACTTGCAGGCAGGGACAGAAGCAGAAGCAGATTTGCTCACCATATTCGATGCCTTTATCGGTTATTTTGACCTCAACCCCGGGGTTGACACTTAAGATCACAGGGATCAAAGTCACCATCACCAGCCAACCACACAGGAACATGATGACGGTCTGTCAGAAAAGGGGGGTAAATAGGTAGGTTAGTGTTAGTCATTTTCTATTCAACGTCTTGTCTTTACTCTAATATGCAGTTTTGCATTCATACAGTAAAATTCAAGTTGTTTGAGTAAAGAATAAAAAAAAGTCTCAAATGGCAGACAGGCCAGGTGCACATATGTTTCAAATGAATGCAATTTTACTGTCTGGATGTATAAAAATGTGCAGCCAGTGCTGGAAACGCCTGCCACAGTAGACCTGAGTGAAAGAACGGCCTGTCTGACTGCACGCAGCCTCGTGACCACCTGATTCAATTAGGAGCCATTTGAACGCCAGCCACTTCTGACCATGGTCAGTATTCCAGTTAGTGTAAAAACCTCAGGGAAAAATAAGGTATTTTTTTCTCTCCCTTAAAATACTATATTGCACGAAAACCGAAATGGAAAATAATGTTCTTACTTGTCTTTCTGGTTCAGGAATTTTGTTCTCCAGCTCTGTAAAATGCTCAGACTACTGTGATAAAGCTGAGAAGAAGGCTTACCAAAACCCTTACCTGAAGCAGATGCTGGCAGTAGTTTACTCTAAAGGGTCTGTTTTGCTTCTCAGCAGAGCAGAGCAGAGTAGAATGAATGATGAAGGCACCACGCATCCCTTAATATAGTTGGTGAGCCAGGAAGTGACATCAGAGAGGGATTCCCCAGCACAGAGCAAGAGTTGCAGAAACTTGGGTTTCCACACATGTTCTCACTGGCTGCTGTGTCCTGGAATGAAAACCTGTTAGTGAACATTGATTCTTATCGGCCTGATAAGTCAAAAATGAAAAACATATTTGAGCAGGTTTTTAGGTGTGAACCTGCAGATGGTTTCAATCAGTTTTCAAATGAAGAACTAAACAACAATACCACTAAATTGAATGTTCCTCTTTCACTGCACAGGCACGCTTGCTTCTAATATTCTATTGAATAATTATGCATGGCTCTCATTTACCTGCCTGTTTCTAATAGCGATTAGCACCCCCCCCCCCCCCCATTGTCATGTCTCACTTTTTTTGACAGCAACAGTTCCGTCCAACTCCTGGTTTGATTTGCAGCCTGTTTTTTTTTTTTTTTTTTTTCAGGAGACTGTAAAGGCCACCTTAACCTTGTGCCCCTTTAGGTGGACTGAGTTGACCTTGACCTTTTTACGGTTATCGGTTTGCAGAAGCCTTCCTCTTTTTAACTTCAGCATTTCCACAGGTGGTGCTGATAAAAGTCGTTTGCTTCCTGAATTTGTTGAAACTTAAACGCGTCCCTCTGCTACTGGCAGTTTGGGTTTGACCTGATGAGTGCAAATGCACCAGGTTTGTCCAGATGTGTAGCAAACCTCTGGTGCTGCGTTTTGTGGTGAGGACACTGGAGATGTGTTCTTCTGCTGACTCTAACATCATAAGGTATTTGTGCAGGTCACAATCCTATGAGTCTGATCATTTTCCTGCTCTTCCCGACCTTACCTTGACCTCCACTCTTCCTGTTAACTGACATTTTAATATTTCCAAGTGCAGGAAGAGGGTACCCCTTTCCAAGATGCTGAATAAAAAAGAATATTCTGCAATAAAGACATGTAAAAAATGTTCCTACATTTCTGCAATCTTGTTATTTTGTGGTTATCAATCACTTCTGCATTCAGAGTGTTGAGGAAATGCTTAAAGGGAACTCATGGCTCAGTATAACACAATTACCATTATATAGTATAACACAATTACCACCTGTTTGTTTGTGGTATAAAAAGCCTTTTCTGTATTAAAGGCCCAGAGCAGCTTTTGTTAAATCTTCCCAGGTAGAATTATTAGTTTCATCCATGAATAAGCTTATCATCAGTCACTTCTTTTTTTGAATACTATCTTTGTAGGGACCTTCATGGACACAATGTATGGCACAGCTCTGTATCCTAACCTAAACCATCCCAATGAACTCCCCGACCCTGACCTAAATACAATTAAACCTGAAAACCACGTCTTAATCCTCAAACATGTATTTGACGTTGCTCCACTTTGCAAGTAAAATGAGTATTTTGGTACTCAATATGGACTAAAAATGAGGACGCGCACACACACACACACACACACACACACACACACACACACACACACACACACACACACACATATGCACACAGAGTTGTGAGGACCAGCCAAAACATTGTCCGCACTATGAAGCATTTACGAGAATACGAGCACATGGAATTTTCTTGAGGGTTTGCTGTATTTCCTTCTGGCGCATGTTCGCACTGGGAAAAACTGAGTTTGTGCAAGATGTTGTGTACACAGCAGGCTCTTTCCCCAGTCTTTACGTGCAAGTTACTCAAACATTGATTTAGTGTTTATGATCATGTTCCCGACTCCCATTGTCTGCAGTAAATTCCAGGAATTTGTGCAAATGAGGGATATGTCGCAATCAACCAGGCAAATGCTTAAACTCAACATAAAAGATGATCTCCTCTGTCTCCAGAGCTTTATTTGACGCTTCGGTCACACATTTAGCTGAGTTTGGGGGACGTCAGGAACCTTGTGCTTACAGTTCAAATGTTGACGTGTAAAACAAGCACTGTAAATGTCGAAGTCTGTATTCTGTGCATTTCAGTATAATTAAGCGGTATCTTATGGTTTATGCGTAGTGTTATTTATTCATTCATTTATTTCTTTATTTATTCATTCATTCATCGATCGTAACTGGAATCTTCTCTTGTTTGGAGTTGATTTTCCTGCTAACGACCCTCTCGAATCAGGCTGGAGCAACTAAAATGGTGCAACTCTGCCCCCTTGAGGATCAAACCTGTATAGCAGCCCCACCGCATCAGTTCAGAATGGCCACTTTAATATCATGTTGTTTCTTATTATCTAACCAGCCAAATATTAGTTAAACTAAACTACAATAGGCTAATTAATGCCTAATTCATGCCAATGCCTAAAAAATTATGGATAATAATAATTTTACTAATTCTGATTATGTCCAATTCTTAGAAACTGAAAAATAAACTTTAAAACTTACTTGAGCTTTAACCATTGGTGAAGGGGAAGAGTCGAGCTGTTTTCCATGAAGCACTAAAAGAGCTTCAGACTCTTTGCATGATTCCTCCCACAGATGCCGCAAAATTGATCTGTGCATTAGCCAACTGAAGTGCACTGAATACAAATTGGGCAAGTGCAGGCAGCAAGCAGGCAGGCAGACTGTCACTGGGTGGCTGATTTATTTATTTGTTTTCATCATGCTCAATTAGAATAATCTAAAAACCTAAAAGCTTCACTATCAGCTTTCAAATGTGTTTTGCTTCATTTATTGACGAATATTAGAAGCTAAATAATCTCAGTAATTCATAAGGCTTCACACACATTTGCTTTTTCCTAAATTCTAATTTTACTGAGATGACCTGTAGCAGTTTCTAATCATTTGGAATAAAATAAGTCCCAGATTTCGCACATCTCAATAAAGTTGCCTTTTCTATCATCAAACCTTAAAATCACATTTATAGTTAATCTACTCTTTACGGTCGCTATTTTCCAGACGGGATGAAAGCTGCCACTGCATGGGTCTTTCATAACCCCCCTGCGGGAACGTGATCACCTCCGTAATGACTTCTGCTCTCTGCACATTTGCACGTGTGCTGCTGTCAGGTATTGTGTTCGGGGGCTGCGGCTGCGGTCTGGACTGACCTGGATTGTTTTGGTGGAAAGAACAAAAGGGAGCCTCATGTCAATGGTTGAGTGTGCTGAGCATAAAAGGTGCAATGTGCCCCAGACAGAAGGGTTTTCTGTGCCCCCGTGCCATGCAGCTGTGGGGCCTGGGCACCCTTCCATGCCCTCTGCTCCAGTCCAGCCTCAATGGGCAAAACACTGTAAGCTATTTATGCAATGTCACACTTTCTTTTCCTAAAAAAAACAAAACAGTAGTGGATGTTTTGATGGAGCTGCCCAGAGTTTGTAGAATTGAAACGTGTCAGCCTACACATATTTCACTTCTGTCTCCACAAGTGCTCCGACACGGGCGGATGGAGCGGCACAACAACAAGTGTGAAATGTATTTTTCTTTGCAGGGAAGGTAGATTCATCTGTTCATCGCCTTCACTGAGCAATGAAAACCGTGAAATTGTGTTTTTCCTGATAATACACACAGAGGACCCCTAAAATCCATTTTTACCACGCGGGCCTTTTAATCTTAACTCTTAGAATCTCTGGAGTGTAAAGGAGGGAAATGTTATCAAGAATATACAAATAATATTAAAAACGATTCCCCGTCTGCTCGAAAGAATAATTTAACGCTGTTATTAACGCTTTAAAAAATATCAAACTGTCTGTACGATTGGGCACATTTTCCCTTACTCAAATGTGATTTAAGATTAAGATTAAGATTAAGATGTAGTTTATTCATCCCCGTGAGGAAATTGAATTGTAGTAGCAGCTATTTCAGTAGCTGAGGCAGATCTGTGGTCTCCAGTCATGCATGACTGTGCGTGTAGGACAGGTTTGATGATGTGGAAGCATAACATTTGGATGATAAATGTAATTTTGGTAATGAGTGAAGGCTGAAGCTGGACCAAGAAGCATCATTCAGTCTACAAATCACCGGCTTCAGCCGCCGCCTGAACAGCCACCCCAGAAAAGCCGTGTGTTGTAGGACAAAGGGATTGAGAGGAAATGGTCGCGTCCTGGCCCACAGATAGCGTGGGTGGAACCGGCAATGAAAGGACCGGATGCTGCAGCGCTCCTCCGAGTCTGTTTTAGAAAGAGTGCAAACTGCACTGGGACCATTTTGTCATTTCACAACAGATGCTTTTGAATAGAGAAGAAAGTTGGAAGGTTAGATGTGACTGTTTTACATGAACAGACGCTACACGGTGAAAAGGAAGCAGAGGTTGGCTGGATGGATGATGAGAAACACGTACCTATACGGTCCTATCACACGCCTTCGTAGGGCAACACCAAAAGAACGTAGAGCAGCGATGGGACTGACTCCAATCACAACCAGCAGCTTCTTGTAACAGACTGTATCAGTCACACCTAATTTAGAATCTGTTGAACAGTTAAATGTACAGATAGGACATGATCTAACATGGTCTATATATAATGTCTAATATATATATAATACCTGCAATGTGGTGTATATTATCACCATTAATGGGCTCTTCATACCTCCGAATATGCATCAAGAGTTATTCAGCTGGAAATATAGGTTAAAAAACCCTCAAATTGTCCCTCAAACCTGCGACTGCAGCTTTGTGCTCGTACTGGTCGGCCACCAACACTTGTTCTACTTCCTCAACCCTCAGCCAGAAAGAAGAAATTAATTAAAAAATCATCAAGTTGTGTCCTCATTAAAAAGCGTCACTGGAAGCTCCACATCTCATAAAACATGCTGCCTCATCGCTTCACATGGAATATTTTCTTGTCAACTAATAGATGTTGCTGGTGGAATTCCAAAAGCCTTTTTTAAAGAACGACATCAACAACACTAATCATTTGACTGTAACTAAAGCTGCCATTTTGTGGGGTTTTTTGTACGTTTTTGTCTTATTCAGCCACAACAACAACAACAATAAAAATAACGATGATGATGATGATGGGTGCACATTTTGTTCACGGCAGAAAAAGACTGCATGATCATGAATTCCACCTTCTCTGCATGCAAAGGTGAGCACTTGGGTTTCCAACAGTGGACTAAGTGATGAAATCAAAGGAACTTTACTGACGACACCGCAAGAAATAAACCAGCGACTCCTCTGATGTGCTGCTGGGCCTTAAATATTTCACTGCAGCTGGAATCTAAACTGAAACATCTTCACTAACGAATCAGACATTTCAGTTTTTCGCATTGTTGTCTCTTTGATTACAGACTCCCACAAATTCTGCTGTAATGAGCAGTTCTATCCCCTTCTTGACATGTCCTTTAACATGTACATAGGTATGACAGGTTGTTTTAGGGGCTACTATGACAATACTTCAGATATTTGAGGCATTCAGGTCAGAGGTAACCATCTAGGGATGACAAAGTTACATAATAATGCTGTGAAGTATAACTCAAAAGAGAATGCAAAGGCTTTTTTAACAGATCAGTTAAAACACAGAGTCAACATGAGGCCAAGAAATTCCATTTCAACAGTTTTCAGCACAGAGTCCGTGTTGGCCAGGATTTGGGACGTGTGTCACGAGAGGTCATATTGTAATAAAACGTGCGCGGCCTTTCTTAAAAGTCCAATCCAAAAATTCAAGTTTCACGCTGCTGTGGAAACACGATGCAGTCACGATGGCGTGTTTCCGCCTGTTTGTTGAGATCAGAATGTTTGTTCTCTCTCTCTCACACACACACACACAGAGGCTGTTTTTGACAGGATGACACTCGGCTTATTTGCTTTTACGCATTCCGTCTAAACACAACCTGAACGCACGCGTGTGCACGCCTTCCTCCGGCCTGCCTCCCTGCATATGACAGCGTCCCTCCCTCCCTCTTTCTCTCCCTTTCCTCCTCCCCCTCCTCCTCCTCCTCCTCCCCCTGTCAATAGGCTTTTCACCGGCACAACACCGACGCACTCCCTTAAACCGGGAATAAACGCGGAGCCGTGGCGAGAGCAGGAGAGCCTTCCGCCGGTGCGCCCCATCCACGCTCCCTCCCTGAAGGTCCATCTGGCAGGAAGGTATGTTAGAATGATAATGGATTCCGTTTGCAGCCGGCTGTTGTCGTTTGGAGCTTTTGCTTGAATTTGTTGAATGTCCTTTTTCCGCGGCTCAGAGCTCACCCTCGCGTCTTTCCGCACCTGATTCCCCCGGAACTGCGGTCCTTTGTCACGTCGCGTCTTAAATGGCTGCGCTGAAAAGGCTCCTGTCAAGCGTGCAGCTGTTTTATTCAGCGTCATTACATCACGGACTTCAGCCTCTCGCCGCCTGCGCTGCTGAGGATTGTGTTGAGAATGATTCAGCTGGGATGTTTGTGCCAACTGGACGGTCAGTCTTGACTTTCAGCCTGCGAACCTGCGTCCAGGTAGTTGGACCCCTTCAGCGCCTCCCACCCCTTCTTTTCCCCGTGTTGGCCTGGACAGCCACTTCACTGGCGCACACGCGCACGCTAACAACACAGCTGTTGACTATGTTTGGATGTTTTAAGTTGTAGTTGGCTTCTTCAGCTTGATCAGGCGGAGCAACTGGGGCTGCAGTCGGCTCATTCTGCAACGCACCCACCACCAAATATGCAACAGCCGTTTTGACAGATGCTCCGAGCTGCCACCGTGACTGTGCAGCCCACCTAGTCCAGAGGTCTGTTCAATGTCTTTTGAGTATTATAAGAGGGAGGCGACAGGTCCAACTCTGGCTGAGCACAAGCTCATTTTGCTACAGGTATGAAGCAGCTCTGCTTGCATTTGCGTGCTCAGACAGGCCCACATATGGAAACAGGCTCAGCTTTGGTCAGCAACCATTAATGGTTTGACGGCACGATACCATTACTATAGTGTTTAAAGCTGCACTTTCAGTGGTCTTTTTATGAAAGTTTGGAACTTTCCAACTTGGTGTTTTATGTGAACAAAGTTGTCAGATTGGGTTGAGTTGCCACCCCCAACTTCCTACCTACAGGCCCCTTTTTGTGGCGTGCTGGTTTTGTGCGTGTCACTCGCAGGCGTGCAAGTATGTCCCGGTTCTACCAGAGTTGGTGAGACTGGCCATCCGTTGCAGTGCAGGTGGGCTTGTGACACCCTGTCACTGTCCTCCTTCAGGCTGCAGCAGCACCCTCCCGTCAGTGACATTGGGTGCCCTCACACGCTTCAGGTATCTGTCCCTCAAAGTCAGCCTGTCAGCCAGTCAAGGCCCCCCCCCGCCTTTTACCCATTACCTCATCTCAGCAGCCATGACTCCTCTGTTTGGTCCTCGGTTTTCTAACATCAATTTACGCTCACACAGGAATCAGACGGGGCAGAGAGCGTTAAATGGTGTATACTTTATTCTTTTCGTGCAGACTGCATGCACACAGTCTTACAGCCTATTGTCATTGATTGTGCACGAGTTTGGATGCCCGAGGGTGCTGCTGGGATTTCATAGCCCAGCATGCTGCCTGCCACCATTTGCAATTCAAACGAGCACGCATGAGGCATCCTGTGAGGCTGAAGCAGCCCTCCCCTCCTCTGTGTCTCATTGGAGGCAATCATTCCAAGCACTTGCGAAAGAACTTATCAACTCCGGGTGGAATAAGTCAGCAGTTGGAGACTTCTTGGTGTGCTGGCAGAAAAAACTATTTTCAAGAGAACATTTACCACGTGGGGTAGTATTTCTGTTCCAGCATGCAACAGATTTTGCGTCTTATTGTGCTAAACTAGACAGCAGCTTGTTTTATATAATCTTGGACTCAAATCTCTTTACATACTTTCTTTTAACTGGATGTGGATAAAATCATCATAGCAGCTGACGCTAGCACAGTGGCTGGGTTTCATAATTGAATTAAAGCTCTTCAGGTTGCTGCGTTATCTGCAGTCCTGTCTAAATTATATTACAGCGCAGACCTGGACGATGGACATCATGCTGTTTTTGCCATTAGTAGTTAAGTTATAGAGATTTCCAGGCACGCCGCCCAACCATTTGTTTTGCACTTGTCACATCCTTCTACCTTCTTCTTCAAATCACCTTTTCCCAAACAAGTTGAAACCCTGTTGCCGTCTCTTTGGCGAGGCCTTTATGTCTGGCTTTGATTCTCACTCACGGAGCCACAGCCACATTATTGCCTTCCTCAGATTGCATCATGCCGAGAGACGCAGAATCTCTTTGATTCTCTGCGACGGTTTCATTTCACCGTTCCGTTTTCCTCCTTCAGTCACATCCCGTCGTTCTTTACAGTTGATGGGGAGCATCACTTTGTCCTTCTGAAGGAGAGGGAGGAAGATTTACCCTGAGAGCCAGTAGCTCCTTGTGCCCCAGCCTGATGATTACGATGAGTCAGCAGGTTCTGCATCTTCCCCACTCCCCCTTGCTTTGCATACCTCCACTCATCCCTTTTGTTCCCTCCTGAATGCAGCCTCTTTGAACCTCTCAGGAGAGAAATTCTCCGTGCTCTGGTCTAACTTTGATCTGATGCAACTGCAACTGTAATGACGCACATTTTTGCCTCCATGTTTCTGGCAGCGAGTTTAACTGTGGAAGAGGAATTAGAACAGCTGCCACTTCTTCTAGGCTCCTTTATTTAATCTTAATCATTTGTATTCAGCTCTCTTGGCCTCTTTCACTAACCCAAGGCAGCAAAAATTCTTTTCTTTGGGCCACTTTATTCTTAATAATTGGAATTTTTGTGTTGTGGAGGAACGCTAATTCCAGTGTTGATCTGTGTTCGCGTTCACGATTAATTGTGTTTGGATAATCTTATATAAAATTAGTGATATGGGGACATATAGCCCATCTGAAGGTCAGTCATAGTGCAAACTATTTAGAAATATTTGTAAAAAGAGGATTAGGGGAGATTAGAGTGGCAAAAAAACGTAATCATTTGCAACAACACCCTCGACTGAGGGAAAACACGGGCTTGATTTGCACATACGCGCTTGAACATGTGGCACAACTGAAGTTGAATATTGTAGGTAAAATTGAAATTAGTCTTGCATCTGAGGATGAGCCTCCTCTGATAGGTCTATTGTGATTAGAATGATTTATTGCTTCAACGCTGTAACAGAGATTTGCAGCTCCTCTGAGGAAGGTGGCCACCTGACCTCTAAATCATATTTCACAGGTAATTAGACCTTTGTAGGTGGGACTAGTCTGGATCCACACTGTGGCTGCTTGTCTCATTTAACTTTTGTCTGTATGACTGCCTTCCTGTCTTCACTCCTCCACAAACCACCATCGCAAACACAACTCCCAGTTCATTTGGGCTCGTCAGGTGGCTTCTAAACTGGTCAGACAGGTTGAAAAGCAACTGATTCAGGTACAGCCTCCGTCATCGCTCTTCTCTTTCTGCACACACACACATGCATGTTTACAGTTTTAAAGTCAGTTGTGGACCAGTGATGTGGACCCCCCCTCCCCCCAAACACACACACACACACACACACACACACACACACACACCCTGGAGAGTCTTAAACAGTAAGATAGATGCTCTCGATGTGAGGAACGTCATTCTTCCTGGCTGTTTCAGCTGCTTGCTTTGTTATTCCCCTTCAGTGCCTTGACCCTCTCTGTGCCAATAAATGGTCTCACATCTCATTAATAAGGCTGCTGATTTATAATCAGATGCTCTCCTATGCAGCCAGCCTCTCTAAAATCAGACAGTAACAGCTCTGCAGCAGTATGAGGATCCTTTTGTGGAGGGCCTTTGACTAATTTTAAATTTAGAACTGGCAGAAGCCGACACTGTACAATGATGCTGTCCTACTACATATACAGGGGGCAGCTCTCCTCTCTTATGGTTTCTATTTTTTTTAAAACTATTTAATCTGCAGTATTTTATGCTACATGGTTTTTGGAGCTAGTGCTTGTTGGCCAACATGAAATGGGTTACGCTGGACAAACTCATCATTCATGCATTCTCTGTGATGCAACATATTCCCCCCCCCTGTTGTTTCTATGTTGGCAGCAATAATGAGAGGCTTCTTTATAATTCATATCATGATTGATCTCCCTCTGGTAGTTGTTTTCATGCTGCAATCTCACATGATTGTTTTATGCCAAGAGCACCCAGAGCTGCCAAACACCGCGGCCCACAGATTAAGATGCTAAGTGTAGCTTTGTAAGGCCTTTTAGCAGAAAATACCCTCTGAAATCTTTGTACCCAACGCATGGCAGATGACTGACTGGGTGCAGAAGTTTAGGAGACAACTGAAATGCTCTTTAGCCGGATTGACATGGTTTGTCGCTCGGTGCCTGATGTCATCTACACTTAAACAAATGGCATTGAACTCCTTGTTCCGCGTCTTTATACTCTCTGCCACAAACAGCAATAACACAGAGCACCCCTGTAGTTTCCATTCAGACCCAGCACTGATCCTAATAAGGAGATGAATGGCTCTTTACAAACAGCTGTGAAACTGCACTGGATGTGTGTCCCATCTCTCTCTGTGAGACTGAGCATGTCCCCGCACTTCATGTCCTACATGTTGTGCTTTCAGTTTGATTTTAAACTTTTCCTGCAGCCACATTATGTTCAGCAGTATAAGTGCTATTGTTTTGCAGAGACAATCAGGAAAAGTGCCGTTCATTGGGCATAAATTGTGAGGTAATGGGTTTTACCGAACTTGAACTGGACTAACAATTTTCAGCTTCAGGATCGTCAGCATGTCTGTTTGTAGGGTGCTGCCGAATGGCCACATTCCAGTGGAAGCACTGGTATATCTATTGGAGCCTTTCAGACTTTTGGTACAGTCACCAGATGTAGTGAAGCAATTAAAAAATCTGTCCAGTCCAATGGGAATGTTTCATATGGGGCTTTGAACAACAGGTTTAAAATGTCATTAATGGGAAATGACAGTCAGAGGAAAGGATGGTCATTGTAAATGCAGTTTTCTCTGAACGTCTTTATGCTTTTATACATGTAGCAGGCGACGTACAATCCCCGATAACCAGAAGCTTTAAGAGGTAATGGAATAGAACAGGTGAGTATATGGGAGTGATTGTCCTTGGTCACCTAAATTTGGTCAGAAAATGGCACCCTGAATGCGAACGTTGTCTTCAGGCCAACATTTCTCCGTGCAGGGAGTGGGATGTGCTGCACAGTGAAGTGTTTGCTTTTGTTGTGTAACAGATGCAGAAATGTGGGAGGAAAACTGCGCTGTCACAACATCATTGGGATTATGCAGACTATGTCTGTTGTTCCTGGTGGCAAGCTGTATTTCTTTTGACAACACCTCTGCCTCGGTTTTGTAGAGAGGGGGATATCTTTGGGCTTTTCCTGTCCAAAAAATAAAAGAAAGCAATCGTTCAACTACCTTGTTTACACAAAAGAAACTCTGCTTTTGACATATTTTGTATTTCAGCCTCCAGCTTTCTGCGAGATACACAGAATTATTTAGGAAAAAAGAGTTTATTTAACCGCAAGAGACACAAACACGTAAACAGTAAATACCTATTTGCTTCTTTTTTAGATGTCTCCAGTTACTTAGGTTTCAAGCTGTCTGACCAGTCACCAAATTATGGTGGATGGGTGGATTCTCCTAGATACAGCTGGCTGCTTGCTGCTGAAATATTTCTTACCCGGCCTATTTTTCTCTTTAACAATATATCGTGATCTGCTTGTCAGACAGCTAATTTCCGACACTGCTGCATTCGTGCGGGTGGTTGTGAATCGGGAAAGAGTTATTTTTCAGACAGAAACCTGTACACAAAAGCAAAAATCGTACGCAGCATCTTCCTGTTTCACTTTCTTCCGAGTCAACAAACGGTTGTTTGTTCTTTCTTTGTTTCTGAGCAAATAGTCTGTCGTAGCCGATTGTCCGTGGACGGGGAGAGTGAGCCCAGCACGGCTCCTTCATCACCACTTCCCTCAGGTGAATCATTCATTCATTCATTCATTCACTGCTGGTTGTTATAAGATGAAGAATTCATGATGATTTTTCTTTTGCCTTTCCTACCTAATTGTTTTATTGTTGATTATTCCTTCTCGACACTCCCTGATCACTTTGGGTTTGTTGCATTTGCATGAATATTTCATGTGTGGAGATAGAGAGGACATGGTTCTGTACATGTTTAATGAGAGAAGTGGGGCCACTCTCATATGCTCTGTTTATTTGTTCTGAATCTCATCCCTTTCGTACAACTATGTCTGTGAACAGCTTGGGAATATCCAATAGAACGACTTACATAAAGACTTAACTAGGGCAAATGTACCTGTACAGGCCTCCAAAACCTGGTTGCAATAATATTTGAATTGTATCATAAACTCTGTTGCATTTAAATTAAGGAAAGACAATATTTCAGTCATGTGTCTTATCTTTTCTTAAAAGCTGTGAGGTCCATGAAATGGACCC